>NW_004443995.1:228829-230202 GCF_000243295.1 Trichechus manatus latirostris
ATTACAAGACATACTAAAGGGAGTCCTACAGTTAGATAATCAATAACACCAGCTAACAGCGCAAGACTACAACACAGGACAGAGCAACCAGATATTGACTCAGATATGGAAATCGAAATTACATCAAAGCTAAAACATTGAAAATAGGGAAACAGATATCAATATGTAAAAAAAAAAAAGCATAATATTAAAACAAAAAAAGAGGGACTTAAAAAATGGCTACGTTGATTTTCTATATGGAGGGGAAGTTAAGGTGATATAAAGTAATAAAAGACTGGTATAAACTTAGAAAATTAGGGGTAAATATTAAGGTAACCACAAAGGAATCTAACAATCTTACAAATCAAAATAAAAAAAGTAGAAAAACATAAAGACCCAGCAAACACAAAATCTACAACAAAGAAAAAGATGAAAAAAAATACATAAAGAAAAACGACTCAGCAGAGAAAATTGAGGGGAACAAAGAAACTGTGAACAACACGCAAAAAGAGATATCAGGATGACAGCACTAAACTCATACCTATCAATAATTACACTGAATGTAAACGGATTTAATGCACCAATAAAGAGATGTAGAGTGGCAGATTGGATAAAAAAGCATGATCCATCTATATGCTGCCTACAAGAGACTTAAAGACACAAACAGGCTAAAACTCAAAGGAAGGAAAAAATATATCAAGCAAACAACACTCAAAAAAGAGCAGGAGTGGCAATATTAATCTCTGAGAAACTAGACTTTAAAGTAAAATCCACCACAAAAGATAAGGAAGGGCACTATATAACGATCTACGGGTCAATACACCAGGAGGACATAACTATAATAAATATTTATTCACCCAACAACAGGGTTTCAAAATACATCAAACAAACTCTAACAGTTCTGAAGAGAGAGACATCTCCACAATAGTAGTAGGAGAATTCAACATGCCACTTTTGGTGAAGGACAGAACATCCAGAAAGAAGCTCAACAAAGACACAGAAGAGCTAAACGCTACAATCAACCAACTTGATCTCATAGACATATATCGAACTCTGCTCCCAACAGCAGTCAAGTATACTTTCTTTTCCAACACACATGGAACATTCTCCAGAATAGACCATATATTAGGCCATAAAGCAAGCCTTAACAAAAGCCAAAACATCGAAATACTACAAACCATCTTTTCTGAACATAGAAGTGGAAATCAACAACAGAAAAAGCAAGGAAAAAAAATCAAACACATGGAAAGTGAACAACACCTTGCTCAAAAACTACTGGGTGATAGAAGAAATTAAGGATGGAATAAAGAAATTCATAGAATGAAATGAGAATGAAAACACATCCTAACAGAACCTTTGGGACACAGCAAAATCAGTGCTCAGAGGTCAGTTTA
>NW_004443995.1:230924-232768 GCF_000243295.1 Trichechus manatus latirostris
TGAACATTGACGCAAAAATCCTCAACAAAATTTTAGCCAATAGAATTCAGCAACATATCAAAAAAATAATTCACCACGACCAAGTGGGATTTATACCAGGTGTGCAAAGATGGTTAAACATTAGAAAAACAATCAACGTAATCCATCACATAAATAAAACAGAAGACAAGAACCACATGATCTTATCAATCGGTGCAGAAAAGGCATTCGACAAAGTCCAACACCTATTCATGATAAAAACTCTCAACAAAATAGGAATAGAAGGGAAATTCCTCAATATAATTAAGAGCATTTATACACAACCAACAGCCAACATCATCCTAAATGGAGAAACTTTGAAAGTATTCCCCTTGAGAACAGGAACCAGACAAGGACGCCCTCTATCACCATTATTATTCAACATTGTGCTCGAGGTCTTAGCCAGAGCAATTAGGCTAGAAAAAGAAATAAAGAGCATCCAAATAGGTAGGGAAGAAGTCAAAGTATCTCTAGTTGCAGATGATATGATTTTATACACAGAAAACCCCAAAGAATCCACAAGATAACTACTGGGACTAATAGAAGATTTCAGCAAAGTTTCAAGATACAAGATAAACATACAAAAATCAATTGGATTCCTTTACACCAACAAAGAGAACCTCGAAGAGGAAATCACCAAATCAATACCATTTACAATAGCCCCCAGGAAGATAAAATACTTAGGAATAAAGCTAACCAGAGATGTAAAAGATCTATACAGAGAAAACTACAAGACACTACTGCAAGAAACTAAAAGACACCTGCTTAAGTGAAAAAAATATACCTTGCTCATGGATAGGTAGACTCAACATAGTGAAAATGTCTATTCTTCCCAAAGCAATCTACAGATACACTGCAATCCCGATCCAAATTCCAACAGCAATTTTTAATGAGATGGAGAAAAAAATCACCAAGTTTATAAGGAAAGGGAAGAGGCCCTGAATAAATAAAGCATTACTCAAGAAGAAGAACAAAGTGGGAGGCCTCACACTACCTGATTAGAACCTATTACACCACCACGATAGTCAAAACAGCCTGGTACTTGTACAACGACAGATACATAGACCAATGGAACAGAGTTGAGAATCCAGACATATGTTCATCCACCTATGAGCAGCTGATATTTGACAAAAGCCCAAAGTCCATTTAGTGGGGAAAAGACAGTCTCTTTAACAAATGTTGCTGCAATAACTGAATATCCATCTGCAAAAAACTGAAACAAGACCCATATCTCACACCATGTACAAAAACTAACTCAAATTGGATCAAAAAATATAAAATAGAAAAAGATAAAGATCATGGAAGAAAAAATAGGGACAACACTAGGAGCCCTAATACATGGCATAAACACCATGAGAACCATAAGTAATAATGCTCAGGCACCAGAAGAGAGACTAGATAAAAGGGAGCTCCTAAAAATCAAACACTTATGCTCCTTGAAAGACTTCACTGGAAGAGTCAAAAGACAACCTACAGACTGGGAAAAAATTTTTGGCTACCACAAATCCAATCAGCATCTGATCTCTAAAATCTACAAGATACTGCAAAACCTCAACAACAGAAAGCAAATAACCCAATTTAAAAATGGGCAAAGGATATGAACAGGCACTTCACTAAAGAAGATATTCAGGCGGCTAACAGACACATGAAGAAATGCTCACGATCATTAGCCATTAGAGAAATGCAGATCAAAACTTCAGTATCATCTCACCACAACAAGGCTAGCACTAATCCAAAAAACACAAAATAATAAATGCTGGAGAGGTTGTGGAGAGACTGGAACACTTATACACTGTTGGTGGAATGTAAAATGGTACAACCACTTT
>NW_004443995.1:233550-238930 GCF_000243295.1 Trichechus manatus latirostris
CCACATAAACCAGAGACTTCATCAGCCTGAGACCAGAAGTAGATGGTGCCTGGCTACCACCAATGACCACCTGGACAGGGAACACAACAGAGAGTCCCTGATGGAGCAGCAGAAAGATGGGATGCAGAGCTCAAATTCTAGTAAGAAGACCAGACTTAATGGTTTGATTGAGACTGGAGGAACCCCGGAAAGCATGGCCCTCGGATTTTCTGTCAGCCCAGAACTAAAACTATTTCAGAGGCCAACTCTTCAGAGAGGGATTGGACTGGACTGTGAGCCATAAAGTGATACTCGTGAGGAGTGTGCCTGTTAGCTCAAGTTGATACAAGAGACCAAAGGGGCAGCTTCTGTCCAGAGGTGAGATCGGAAGGCAGAGAGAGTTAGGAGCTGGCTGAATGAACATGGAGAATCGGCCGGAAAGGAGGAGTGTGCTGTCATAGAATGGTGTGAGCAATTGAGTCACGTAACAATTTATATATAAAAATTTTGTATGGGAGACTAACTAGAAATGTAAACTTCATTTAAAGTACAACAATAAAAAAAAAAGAAAATAAAATATTATAGTACAATATTGCATTATAAAATCATTCCCCAGGGACTTCAAATCACTTATTGAGATGTTATTGCATATTCTGTCTCAGCATAGCTATATGTAAGTATCTTCACTGTCTTATTTTACAAATAGATTTTTTAAATATACTATCCCTATCAACCCTGGTTTCGACCACTGTCTCATAAGCAAATTTATTAATATTTATTTTAAATGGGATAAATAAAGACTGTAAATAGCTTCATGTCAGCAGGTCAGTTCAAGACAGGGTTTGCCACCAAATGAGTTATAAAAAATATCTTTGGTTTTCAGTGCTTCATGGATTTCATCATTGTGGATAAGAGATTTGGGAAAAAATTTGTTTATTTAGTCTGCCTTTCCCACAACACGTAAGCTCCATCTGAGTAGGGACATGGTCTGCATTGTTTATAGGTATTCAAAAAATACTTGATGACTAAATTAATAAAACCACTTGCCACTGGACGATTCCTTTGGACCATAATCAATAGACACCTGGCTATACTTTTAATTATCTTTCAAATGGATGACAGAGTTGTTGGTCTGAGTGGCCCTGGAATCTGAGATATCAGAGGAAGTATCATATAGAGGATAACATTATGAACTTTGTGGCTAAGCTGAACTACCATACAAACACGACATTTGTCCTACCACATGCTATGGGAACCTCTAAGAGTTTCAATTTCCTCTCTGTGAAAAGGGAGAAAATGCTCATCAATGGTTGAATGGCTAAAGAAAATGTAGTACACACATACGATGGAATACTACTCATCTGGTAAGAGAAAGGAAGTCTTGATACAAGCTACAATATGGACGGAGCTCGAAGACATTATGTTGAGTAAAATAAGTCAATCACAAAAGGTCAAATATTGCATAACCTCACTTATATAAAAAGACAAAAATAGGCAAATTTGTACAGACCAAAGTTTATTAATGGTTACCAGGGAAAGGAAGGAAGGGAAAGGGGGGATTATTACTTATGGAGTACTGAGTTTCCGTTTATGATAATGGAAAAATCACATAGGCTAAGAATAGGGTTGCACATCCAATTAATGTAATTGCTGTCAATAAGTTGCACACCTGTAAAAAGTTCAATTGTCAAACGTTGTGTGATAGATATATTTACAACCAAAGAAAAAAAAAAGAGAGAGAGAGAGAGTAGCTGCTGAGGCTGCTTATCTACAACCAAACAGCTCATGGAATTTGGTTCCTTGGTTTGGAGGTTTATGGTCATGGTTTCATGGGACATCCCAGTTAATTGGCCTAATATGGTGTTTATGGCTTCTGTTTTACCTCCTACTTCCTTGCCTAGTGTCTGGGGTTTCAAAACCTTATAAGTGACCATTCAAGGTACAACAATTGGTCTCTGTTCATCTGGAGCAACAGAAGAAGAAGAAAAGTCGGGAATAGGAGGAAATGGAATGTGTGGCTAATTGCATCTATGAACAACTCCCTCCTTTGCCATGATACCAGAAGAACTGGATGGCCTGGCTACCATTACTGAACATTTTGATCAAAGATTTTGTAGAAGAATCCTCATCAAAAGGGAAAAATGAAGAACAGAATTTCAAATTCTCATAGAATCCAGAATTTCTGGATCCATGGAGGCTGGATGAACCCTTGAAATTATTGCCTTGAGATAATCTTTAAACTTTAAACCAAAAACAACCCCTGAACTCTTCTTAAAACCAAACAATAGCTTAGATTAACTAGTAAAGAATGTCTGCCTCAAACAATGTGTTCCCTTAAGATCTATTTATATGGGATCCAATTGACAATAGCAACTCAAAAATTATATAGAAAACTTAAGGGGCAGTGAGTTTATGTTAATGAGATAGGAACAACTCAGAAAAGGAGGGTGAGAATGGTTGCACAACTTGAAGAATGTAATCAAGTCACTGAATGGTACACGTAGAAATTGTTGAATTGGTGTATGTTCTGCTATGTATATTCTCAACAACAACAAAATAAAGTAAGTTATTAAAAAAAGGAGAAAATAATGTATTATGGATAAATGAGAGCATTAAAGACATAGGAAGCAATGGGGAAAAGATTCCTGGAACTATCAGGACTCTAAATCCTTTTCTAAGTGAAAGAAGTCTGCTAAATTCCCACCTCCAAAAATTACATAATCCATTTCTTTCTTTTTGTCCCTAACCAACCAATCTCACCCCAGTGATAGGTCAGAGGTTTCAGTAAATTATCCTCTTCGTCTTAAAGGTGAAAACTATGTTATTTGAGGAAGACATATTAGGAATTCCACATTCTTTGAGGTTTGCTAAAAATGTATGCCTATGATCAAGATAGCATGATGCTAGCAGAGGGGCTGTTGGGTTAACTTTACATAAAGAATTTGGGTTTTGGACTTCAGGGCAACATGGCACTATAGACAGAAGCACCACGCCATCCCTCCACAGCAAAGATCCTAAAAACTAAGTCAAACAGAGACACACTTCAATCCTGAAACCCCAAGCATCAAATGAAGAGATAAAGAACTCAGCCAAGCACCAAATGGAATAAGAAACTGAACAAGAACAGAGAGTGCAGAGAGATACATGCAGAGGTCCCCTATCAGCTACCACAGCATGGATCCGCCATCTTGGACTCCTATTGGACATCAGCAAACAGGGGATATGAGAAAGCAGCTTCATGGAGTTTCCAGCAGGAGACAGAACAACCGGTAATCATCGATATATGCTTTTACACCCCCCACCCTTCTTCACCCCCACACAGCCTCCTCTGCTTCCTGAGGCCACAGTCTTTTGGCCGGGAAGCACCAGCTTCACCCTGGTGTTGCTTGGATTCCACCTGCCCGCACTGGCCAGCTCCCTCAGTGCCATTTGTTGGTTTCTGGTGTTGTATTTTTCTGCTTGCTTAGATTTCTTCCTTACCTCTTACCACCTCCTCCTCCTTTCTCTCAAATACCTGGCTCCATGTGCCATCTTTCCTTCTTCCTGAAAGGCTACAAAACACTGCTGGACTGTGAAACTGCTTCCCAGCCTGTGCTGCCAAGCTGGTGGGACCCCGGGGGATTGTTTTCGTTTGTTCGGATTTGAGTTGTTTGTATTCTTTTTCTTTTCTCGGCTTGGGGGTCCCTTCTAGCCGGGCAGTACTGTGCGGCTTGGGAGCTACTCTCGTACTCTGCACAGATGCACAGTGACATCCTTGGGGACATTTCTTTTTTATTGTTTCTTTGTTTTGTTTTCTTCTCTCTCTTTATCTATTTTTCTCTTTCTTCAGTTCCAGTTTCTCATCTCTCTATACTTACTTTCTCTTCCTGTCTCCTTAATAACTGATGCTGTGTGACACCTCTATCCCTTCTAGCCTGGCTGTACTTCACGGACCGGGAGCAAGTTCCCCACTCCTCGCAGCAGCACCAGTGGGATCCCTGGGTTTTTTTTCCCCCCTCTAATTTTTATTCATTTCTTTCTTTTACCATTTTTCTTTTTATTTTTCTCCGTTTCTGTCTCTCATCTCTCCACTCCAACAGCAAGCTCCTTGAGCACTCCTTTTTGTTTGTTTGTGTGTATGTTTTTGGCTCCTGTTCCTCTCTCCTCTCTCTCCTCTTTCCCATACCCATCTTAGCTCCACACACCACAGTCTCCCCCGTCCTTCCTCCCTACCTGCACCATGCACTGAATATCACACCTCCAAGAAGCATAGACATGGCCTACCAGAACCTGCCCTACACTGATTCCCAGCCCACCCTGTCAGCCCTAGTATGTGCCACAAAGAACTCATCACAGCAACTCCCCTTCAGCTGGACCAGCCCTGCTGTACCATACCTGAGTGACTGACCCTGCCCATTGGAAAAGGAGGTGTAAAGTATTGTGCCCACAGATGAGTGAGAAACGAAGAATGCACAGCCCACCTGCTCTGACATAACCAAATAAAACAAAACAGCCGGGACAAAACAAACAAAGCTACAATAAGTAAATGAGGAAAATAACTACTGAATGCCCCGAAGACAGCAGACAATATCAAAACATACGCAGAAACAGGACAGGATGGTTTTATTAGGTGTCCAAAATAAAACACCAGATGACTTTCCAGTAGAAGAAAAGGCACTAGAACTACTTGACAGGGAATTCAAATCTCTGATATTCAGAGCTATCCAACAGTTGAAGGAAAAAACAGACAAAAATGAGGAAAAAATAGACAAATTCATGGAAAAAGCAGACAAATTCATGGAAAATTTAGACAAAATGGAAGAGTTCGAGCAAATAATACAGGAACAAAATGTTAAAATAAATTCACAACTAGAAATCATATAAAACAACAATTAGAAATCCAAAAGACAAACAACAAGATTTCAGAAATGGACAGTGTCATAGAAGGGCTGAGGAGCAGATTTGAAACAAAGGAAGACAGGATCAGCAAAATTGAAGACAAACACTTGGATACAACTCTGTTTCAGGAAAAATCATTAAAAAGAACGAAGAAAAGTGAAAAAACTCTGAGAATTATGTGGGATACTATCAAAAGCAAAAATCTATGAGTGGAATGGGGGAGGAAACAGAAAACACAGAGAGGATCATTGAAGAATTGCTGACATAAAACTTCCCCAATATCATGAAAGATGAAAAGCTGGCCATCCAAGAAGCTCAATGAACCCCATATAGGATAGACCCTGAAAGAAAGTCAGTCACCAAGGCTTATCATAATCACACTTGCTAAAACCAAATGCAAACAAATAATCCTGAGAGCAGCTCGAGAAAAACAAGAAGTCACATACAGAGGAGAAACAATAAGACTAAGCTTGGATTATTTGGCAGAAACCATGCAGGCAAGAAGGCAATGGGATGACATATA
>NW_004443995.1:239030-246850 GCF_000243295.1 Trichechus manatus latirostris
AAAACTATAAAGTTCATAGAAGAAAAAATAAGATCAACGCTAGAGGCCCTAATACACGGCATTAACAGAATACAAACCATAACCAACAACACACAAACATCCAGGCTAGATAACTAGGATGTTCTAAAAATCAAACACCTATGCGCATCAAAAGACTTCACCAAAAGAGTAAAAAGAGAACCTACAGACTGGAAAAAAATTTTCGACATTACAATTCAGACAATGGTCTAATCTCTAAAATCTATAAGAAAATCCAACACCTCTACAAAAAAAAGATCAAATAATCCAATTAAAAAATGGGCAAAGGAAATGCACAGACACTTCACCAAACAAGACATTCAAGCAGCCAACAGACACTTGAGGAAATGCTCGCGATCACTACCCATTAGAGAAATGCAAATTAAAACCAAAAGGAGATACCATCTCACCCCGGCATTACTGGCACGAATCAAAAACACTGGAAATAACAAATGTTGGAGAGGCTGTGGGGAGATCGGAACTCTTACGTACTGCTGGTAGGAATGCAAAATGATACAACCATTTTGGAAAATGATATGGCACTTCTTTAGAAAGCTAGAAATATAAAAAACACACGATCCAGCAATCCCACTCCTAGGAATATATCCTAGAGAAATAAGAGCCTTCACACGAATAGACATATGCATACCCATATTCATAGCAGCACTGTTCACAATAGCAAAAAGATGGAAACCACTAGATGCCCATCAGCAGATGAACGGATAAACAAAGTATGGTACATATACACAATGGAGTAATATGCAACAATAAAGAACAATGATGAATCTGTGAAGCATCTCATAACATAGATGAAACTGGAGGGGACATTATGATGAGTGAAGTAAGTCAATCACAAAAGGACAAATATAGTATGAGACCTCTACTGTAAAAACTCATGGAAAAGTTTACACACAAGAAGAAATAATCTTTGTTGGGTGCAAGGAATGAGAGGTGTGTGGGGGGAGATCTAAATATACAATTGATAAGTGGTAAGTTTGGTGAAGGGTAAGACAGTACACAATCCTGGGGAAGCCAGCACAGCTTGAACAAGGAAAAGTCATGGAAGCTCCATAGACACATCCAAACTCCTGAAGGAACGGAATTGCTGGGTGGAGGGCTGGGGGACCGTGATCTCAGGAATATCTAGCTCAACTGGCATAACACAGTTTATAAAAACAGAGTTCTACATTCTACCTTGGTGAGTAGCATCTGGGGTCCTAAAAGCCTGTGAGTAACCATCTAAGATACTCCACTGGTCTCACCTCTTTGGGTGAATGAAGAGAACAGGATACAAGGAAAAGATTAGTCCAAAGGACTAATGGACCACAGCTACCAAGGCCTCCACCAGACTGAGTCCAGTAAAGCTAGATGGTGCCCGCCTACCACCACTGACTGCTCTGACCGGGATCACAACAGAGGTTCCTGGACAGAGCTGGAGAAGGATGTAGAATAAAATTCTAACTCACAAAAGAAGACCAGATTTACTGGCCTGACAGTGACTGGAGAAACCCCTAGAGTATGTCCCCCGGACACTCTTTTAGCTCAGTGGTGAAATCACTCCCAAGGTACACCATTCAGCCAAGGATTGGACAGTCCCATAAAACTAAATGGGACTAATGAGGCACAGCAGTCCAGGGACAAGGACTAGAAGGCAGGAGGGGACAGGAAAGCTGGTGATAGGGAACTCAAGGTTGAGAAAGGACAGTGTTGACATGTTGTGGGATTGTTAGCCATTGTCATAGGGCAATATGTGTACTGTTTAATGAGAAACTATTTGTTCTGCAGACCTTCATCTAAGGTACAAAAAAAAAAAAATTACCTGTGTGAGGTCAAATTGACAACAGCAATTCAGGGGATTTGATGGGAAGCCTAGGGAGCAGTGAGTTGAAGATAATAGTGATGAAGTAATTTGGAAAGTGATAGTGAGAATGGTAGCACAACTGGAAGAATGTAATCCATATCACTGAAGTGCACGTGTAAAAATTTTTCAGATGGTGTCTCTTTGGCTATGAATATTTTCACCAAAAAAAAAAAAAAAAGAAAAGAAAAAAAAAAAGTCCTCGAAGGTCGAGATGAGAGAGTGTTGACATGTCATGGGGTTGTTAACCAATGTCATAAAACAATATGTGTAGTGACTGTTTAATGAGAAACTATTTGTTCTGTTAAACCTTCATCTACAGTATAATTTAAAAAATTAAAAAAAAAAAAAAGAATTTGATTTCTGTCCTTGGTTCCTGAGAGATAATCTCCAAAATCTTGGAAATTCCTCACTGAGTAAAGTACCTTTACTGTGGGCTCCAGAGGTTATGCTCTTGGGTGGAGGCTCACAGGCCTGGCCAGGTATCAGCCTTGTGATATCAACCTCATAATAGTGACTGATCTCAGATGAGAGGAGCTGGAGTTAGAATTATGTAATGAAACCCCCCCTAAAAAGCTCCAGACACTGAAACTCCATGGCCTTCCTGGTTGCTGATAGACATTGGTGCACGTGGGAGGGTAGCATGTCCCTTTTTGGAACATGGAAGCTCCATGTTGGGAAGTCTCCCAGACCTCGTCCTATGTCTCTGTTCATTTGAATCTTTTTTGGTATAATAAAACTGTAATCATAAGTTTAGTGCTTCCCTGAGTTCTGTGAGATGTTCTAGCTAGTAATTGAACCAGAAGGAGTAGTGTGAGCTAGCAGATCAGAAGTGAAGGGGGAGCTTTGGGGACTCTTGATTTTACAGCTATGATCCTGAGGGGTAACGGGAAAACCTCAAGATCTAGCCAGCAGGTCAGATGAGATGAGGTTGTGGGATTCCTAGCTTGCAGTCAGCTGGTGATTGAGGTCTTAGGCAGACTTGGCAGTCTGGAGGACTATGACCTTTAACTTGTGAAGTCTGACCTAGAACTCGGTTGCTAGGGTCAGAGGAACAAGTGCAGCCTGTGTAGATGGTATCAGAATAGAAATGGAACAGAAGGAAACAGAATTGATAATATATCGAACTGGTTGATATTTACAGTTTGGTTTCAGAAAAGTGGGATTTGATATTCCACACAGAGACAGATACATAGATCAATGGAACGTAACAAAGACCTAGAAATAAACCCACACAGATATTCCCAACTGATTTTTGATAAAGGTAAAAAAGCAATGTAATGAGGGAAGGATAGGCTTTTCAACAAATGTTGCTGGAACAATTGGATATTCATAGACAAAAATATGAATCTCAACCCAAACCTCACACCTTAAGAATAAAAACTAACTCAAAATAGACCACAGACTAATATGTAAAACTATAATAATTCTAGGAAAAAAAATAGGAAAAATCTTTGTGATCTAGAGCTAGGTAAAGATTTCTTAGACACAACATCGATAACATTACCCATAAAAGGAAAAACTGAGAAATTAAACTTCAAAAGAATTAAAAACATACAAAACAACAACAACAAAAAAAACAAAAAACAAAATAAACACCGTGTTAGGAGAATGAAAAGACAAGCTACAGACTGGGAGAACAGACTTCCAAAACACATACCCAACAAAAGCCTTTTATCTAGAATATATAAAAACTCTCAAAACTCAACTACAAAAAACCAAAAAATCCAATTAGAAAATGGGCAAATACATAAACAGACATTTCACTGAAGAGGATATACAGATGGCAAATTAGCACATGAGAAGATGCTCAGCAGCATTGCCATTGGGAAATGCAAATTAAAACCACAAGCAAATATCCCTATACACTTATCAGAATGATTAAATGAAAAAAATAGTGATAATACCAAATGCTGGAGAGAATGCAGACAAACTGGATCACTCACAACATTGCTGGCAGGACTGTAAAATCACACGGTCACACTGGAAAAAAGTTTGGTAGTCTTTTATAAAACTAAACATGTGCTTATCATACAACACAATAATTGCACTCTTGGGCATTTTTCCCAGAGAAATGAGAACTCGTGTTCACACAAAAACACGTACACAAGTTTGTTTGTTTGTTTTTTTCCTTAAACATTTTATTGTGTTTTTTGGTGAAAGTTTACACAGGAAATGAGGTTATCATTTAACACTTTCGACACATATTGTTCGGTGACATTGGTTACGTTCTTCATAATGTATCAGCCTTCTTTTTATTTCAATTTTGGCTGTTCTCTTTCCAGTAATCTAGCTTCCCTGTCTCCCCTGGCCTTCTCATCTTTAGTCTAGGGTAAATGTTAACCATTTTATTTCATCTAGACAATTATTTTGAGAAGCACAGTATGCATGGGTGATATTATTTATTTTATGGACCAATCTGTCATTTGGCTGAAAGGTGACCTATGGGAGTGGTTTGAGTTCAAGTTTAAAGAGTATCTCGGGACAGTAGTCTTGAGGGCTCATCTAGTCTTTACTAGTCCAGTAAGTCTGGCCTTCTTAGGAATTTAAGTTTTGTTCTACTTTTTTCTCCCATTCTATCTGGGACCATCTATTAAGTCCCTGGTTGGAAGTGGTCAGTAGAGGTAGCCGGACATCATCAAGCAACTGGCTTGTATCTGAGGGGGTCAGACTAATGCTCATTAAATGATTAGCTAATGATATAAGAACAGTAAATAATCAGGTGTTAAACGTTGTGCAGTGTTCTGTGGGTTCAAAGAAAGGGGGATTGTTGTTAGTTGCAGGCATGTTTTGTCATCTGGGCGGGTTTGACTAACAGAGTCTTAGAGTCAAAAACATCTGAGATATACCTCTATCTGAGCACCTCATTTTATAGATAAGAAAATGAATATGTTCTCTTTTCCTCTGCAACATCTACTTATGGAATATTTTCTGAGCCAGGCTGTAGTAAACATTGCTGTTTTTTATTTTTTGTTTTTTTAAGCTATCCCTTATCTAACTTCTCCTTCCTAATGGCCCCAAATCTACCTTTTGGGAGAATCTTTTATTGTGTGTGCCCTTGGTGGCAGTCTTGTTCATCTTGAAAGTGGTGGAGGACTGTCCTACTGCATCCCTATTTGGCAGAGGGGACATGTACCTTAAACTTGGCCAATCACATGCTTTTTTTCTTCATGTCTTCTACTCTTAAGCTACCGACACTATAACACCTGAGCAGTTGGTAGTTATATTCATAGCAATATCTATAGTGACTTTAGAACCAGATTTCCTGTAACCTGATCTTTGCCAAGTGTATTAGTCTCCTATTGCTGCTGTAACAAATTACCACAAACTTGGTGGCTTAAAACAACACATATTTATTGTCTTACAGTTCTGGAAGTCAGAAGTCTGAAATCAGTTTCACTGGGCAGAAATAAAAGCATCAGTAGGACTGTGCTCACTCCAGGGGCTCTAGGGACTAATCCAGTTCCTTGCTTTGTCCACCTTCTAGAGCTGTACTCCTTGCATTCCCTCGCCCTTGGCACCCCCTTCCTTCATCTTTAGAATCAGCAGCATAGCATCTTGCTTCAGTCATCACATTGCCTTCTTCTCTCTAGTTAAATCTCCATCTCCCTTCCTCTTATAAAGACACTTGTGCTTGCATTTTGGGCCCACTTGGATAATCCAAGATAATCTCCCCATCTCAAGATACTTAATCATATCGGCATAATTCATTTTGCTGTATCAGATAACATACACAGTTTCCAAGGATTAAGATCTTGATATTGTGGGGGCATTATTTACCCTATCACACCAAGGTTCCTGCTTCCCTATTTTCCCAGCCTGGTCTTCCAGTATCCCTTTAATTCTGTGAGCCTCTGATAATATCATCCTCTTAGTATATTTTGTTTAATTGTTGTGCTTTTTTTTAACCTTTTTTTTATTATTGACGTAATTAAATAAAGTTTACGTTTCAAGTTAGTCTCCCATACAGAATTTTTTTTTAACATACATTGTTATGAGACCCCAACCGCTCACCCCATTCTGCAACAGCACACTCCTCCCCTCCACCCCAGATTCCCCATGAACGTTCAACCAGCTCCTAACTCTCTCTGCCTTCCCCTCTAACCTCTGGACAGAAGTTGCCCCTTTGGTCTCTTATATCTACTTGTCTAAGAGGCACATTCTTCACAAGTATCACCTTATGTCCCACAGTCCAGTCCAATCCCTGTCTGAAGAGTTGGCCTCGGAAATTGTTTTAGTTCTGGGGTGATGGAGAGACCAGGGGCCATGCTTTCCGGGGCACCTCCAGTCTTAGTCAGACCATTAAGTCTGGTCTTCTTACTAGTATTTGAGTTCTGCATCCCACCATTCTACTACTCCATCAGGGACCCTCTGCTGTGTTCCCTGTCAGGATGTTCATTGGTGGTAGCCAAGCACCATCTAATTCTTCTGGTCTTAAGCTGATGAAGTCTCTGGTTTATGTGGCCCATTCTGTCTCTTGGGCCAATACTTTCCTTGTGTCTTTGGTGTTCTTCGTTCTCCTTTACTCCAAGTGGTTGGGACAAATTGGTGCATCTTAGATGGCCGCTTGCAAGCTTTTAAGACCCCAGACGCCACGCACCAAAGGAGGATGCAGAACATTTTCTTAATAAGGTTTGTTATGCCAATTGACATAGATGTCCCCTGAAAGCATGGTCCCCAGACCCTGCATCCCTGCTACTCTGTCTCTCAAAGTATTTGACTGTACTGAGGAAACTTCTTAGCTTTGGTTTAGTCCAGTTGTGCTGGCTTCCCCTGTAGCGTGTGCTGTCCTTCCCTTCACCTAAGATCATTCTTACCTACTATCTAGTTAGTGAATAATGTTCACCCTCCCTCCCCACCCCTGTAACCATCAAAGAAAGTTTTCTTCTGTGTTTAAAACTTTTCTTGAGTTCTTATAATAGTGGTCTTATACAGTATTTGTCCTTCTGTACCTGACTAAATTAACTCAGCATAATAAGTTCTAGCTTCCACCAAGTTATACAATGTTTCACAGCTTCATCGTTGTTCTTTATCATTGTGTAATATTCCATTGTGTGGATATACCATAGTTTGTTTATCCATTCGTCCATCTATGGGCACTTAGGTTGCTTCCATCCTTTGGCTATTGTGAACAGTGTTGTGATGAACATGGGTGTGCATATATCTATTCGTGTGTCGGCTCTTGTTTCTCTAGGATGTATTCCAAGGTGCGGGATAGCTGTATCGTATGGTACTTCTATTTCTAGCTTTTTAAGGAAGAGCCAAATCGATTTCCAAAGTGGTTGTACCATTTTTACATTCCCACCAACAGTGTATAAGTGTTCCAGTCTCTCCATAACCTCTCCAGCATTTGTTATTTTGTGTTTTATGGATTAATGCTAGCGTTGTTGGGGTGAGATGATATCTCACTGTAGTTTTGATCTGCATTTCTCTGATGGCTAATGATGGTGAGCATTTCTTCGTGTGTCTGTTAGCTGCCTGAATATCTTCTTTGGTGAAGTGCCTGTTCATATCTTTTGCCCATTTTTTTAATGGGTTATTTGTCTTTTTGCTGTTGAGGTTTTGGAGTATCTTGTAGATTTTAGAGATTAAACGCTGATCAGATTCATCGTAGCCAAAATTTTTTTCCCAATCTGTAGGTTGTCTTTTCACTCTTTTGGTGAAGTCTTTGGATGAGCATAAATGTTTGATTTTTAGGAGCTCCTATTTATCTAGTCTCTCTTCTGCTGCTTGTGCATTGTTACTTACGATTTGTGTTGTGTTTATGCAATGTATAAGGGGTCCTAGTGTTGTCCCTATATTTTCTTCCATGATCTTTATTGTATTTGATTTTATATTTAAGTCTTTAATCCATTTTGAGTTAGTTTTTGTACATAGTGTGAGATATGGGTCTTGTTTCAGTTTTTTGCATATAGATATCCAATTATGCCAGCACCATTTGTTG
>NW_004443995.1:253963-296739 GCF_000243295.1 Trichechus manatus latirostris
TTTTTTTTTTTTTTTTTTTTTAACTCGCCGTAAAGGGGTGCGAGCATGTGCTTATCCTAGCCTCTTGGGAGCTGCTCTTCACTGGTTCAGAGTGTCCAAGCAGAATCTCTGCTGCTGGGTCTCTCTCGATGTGGAAACTGCTTCTCAAGTGCGCGCACAGCACAGCTGTTTGCCTGGTTCACCGCAGCCCGGTGTGGCTGTGTCTCTGCTGTGTCGCCACCACAGCTCTAGCGCTCCTCACCTCTTCCAAACAGTTTTCCTCTCCAGTATGACTCAGATGGATTTCTTAACCTTGCCTTGTTCAGGGCTGCCAGATGTTCAGGTAGAATCAAATCACTTGTTTTTCAGGTCTTTGTTGTAAGAGGGTTATAGGAAGTGTCTAACTAGTCCGCCATGTTGACCATGCCCTAATTGTGCTTTAAGTGAAAGTTTACAATTCAAGTTAGTCTCTCATAGAAAAATATTTACATGCATTATTATGTGATGATAGTTGCTCTCCCTATAATGTGACAACACACTCCTTTCCACCCCGAATTTCCTCTGTCCATTCAACCAGCTGCTGACCCTCTCTGCCTTCTCATCTCGCCTCTGGACATGAGCTGCCCATTTAGTCTCATGTATCTACTTGAGCTAAGAAGCACACTCTTCACGAAGATGATTTTATGTCCCATAGTCCAGTCTAATCTTTGTCTGAAGAGTTGGTCTCAGGAATGGTTTTAGTTTCTGGCTAAACGAGAGTCCAGGGGCCAAGTCTGCCAGAGTCCCTGCAGTCTCAGTCAAACCATTAAGTCTGATCATTTTACTAGAATTTGAGTTCTGCACCCTTATTTTTTGCTGCTCTGTCAGGGACTCTCTGTTCCCTGTCAGGATGGTCGTTGGTGATAGCCAGGCACCATCTAGTTCTTCTGGTCTCAGGCTGATGAAGTCTCTGATTTATGTGGCCCTATCTGTCTCTTGGGCTCATATTTTCCTTGTGTCTTTGGTGTTCTTCATGCTCCTTTACTCCAGGTGGGTTGGGACAAATTGATACATCTTAGATGGCTGCTCGCTAGCTTTTAAGACCCCAGACGCCACTCACCAAAGTGGGATGCAGAACACTTTCTTAATAAACTTTGTTATGCCAATTGACCTAGATGTTTCCTGAAACCATGGTCCCCAACCCTCACCCCTGCTACTCTGTCCCTCGAAGTGTTTGGTTGTATTCAGGATACTTCTTAGCTTTGATTTAGTCCAGTTGTGCTGACTTCCCCTGTAGTGTGTGCTGTCCTTCCCTTCACGTAAGATAATTCTTATCTACTATCTAGTTAGTGAATACCCCTCTCCCTCCCTCCCCACCCTCATAACCATCAAAGAATGTTTTCTTCTGTGTTTAAACCTTTTCTTGACTTCTTACAATAATGGTCTTATATAATATTTGTCCTTTTGCCACTGACTAAATTCACTGAGCGTAACGCCTTCCAGATTCTTCCAGGTTATAAGATGTTCGACAGATTCATCATTGTTCTTTATCACTGCGTAGTATTCCATTCTGTGAATATACCATAATTTGTTTATCCATTCATCCATTGATGGGCACCAAGGTTTTTTCCATCTTTTTACTATCATAAACAGTGCTGAAATGAACATGGGTGTGTATATATCAGATTCCTCCAGGTTGTAAGTTGTTTGACGGATTCATCATTTATCATTTATCATTCATCATTCATTTATCATTCATTTATCATTCATCTTTATCATTGCCTAGTATTCCATTGTGTGACTATACCATAATTTGTTTATCCATTCATCTGTTGATGGGAAGCAAGATTGTTTCCATCTTTTTACTATCATGAACAGTGCTCCAATGAACATAGGTGTGCATATATCTATTCGTGTGACAGCTCTTATTTCTCTAGGATATATTCCAAGGAGTGGGATAGCTGGATGGTATGGTACTTCTATTTCTAGCTTTTTAAGGAACCGCCAAATCGATTCCCAAAGTGGTTGTACCATTTTACATTCCCACCAACAGTGTATAAGTGTTCCAGTCTCATCACATCCTCTCCAACATTTACTATTTTCTGTTTTTTGGATTAATGCTAGCCTTGTTGGGGTGAGATGGTATCCAATTGTAGTTTTGATTTGCATTTCTCTAATGGCTAATGATCGGGAGCATTTCCTCATGTGTCTGTTAGCTGCCTGAATGTTTTCTTTGGCAAAGTGCCTGTTCATATCCTTTGCCCATTTTTCCTTGGGTTTTTTGTCTTCTTGTTGTTGATGTTTTGCAGTATCTTGTAGATTTTAGAGATTAGATGCTGATAAGATTTGTCGTAGCCAAAAATTCTTTCCCAGTTTGTAGGTTGTCTTTTGACTCTTTTGGTAAAGTCTTTTGATGAGCATACATGTTTGATTTTTAGGAGCTCCCAGTTATCTAGTTTCTTTTCTGTTGTTTGTGCATTGTTGTTTATGGTTTTTATTCTGTTTAAGCCATGTATTAGGACTCCTAGTGTTGTCCCTACTTTTTCTTCCTTTTTTTTTATCCTTTTATATTTTATAGTTAGATCTTTGATCCATTTTGAATTAGTGTTCATGCATGCTGTGTGGTATGGGTCTTGTTTCAGTTTTTTCCCTCAAGGGGAATGCTTTCAAAGTCTCTCCATTTAGGATGATGTTTGCTGTTGGCTTTGTATAAATGCCCTTAATTATGTTGAAGAATTTGCCTTCTATTCCTATTTTGCTGAGAGTTTTTATCGTGACTGGGTGTTGGACTTTGTCAAATGCCTTTTCTGCATCAATTGATAAGATCATGTCGTGCTTGTCTTTTGTTTTATTTATGTGATGGGGATTACATTGATTGTTTTTCTAGGGTTGTACCATCCCTGCATACCTGGTGTAAATCCCACTTGATCATGGTGAATTTTTTTTTTATATGCCGTTGGATTCTATTGGCTAGAATTTTGTTGAGGATTTTTGCCTCAATGTTCATGAAGGACATTTGTCTGTAATTTTCTTTTTTTGTGGTGTCTTTACCTGGTTTTGGTATTAGGGTTATGCTGGCTTCATAGAATGAGTTTGGGGGTGTTCCATCATTTTCTATGCTCTGAAATACCTTTATTAGTAGTGATGTTAACTCTTCTCTGAAAGTTTGGTAGAATTCTCCAGTGAAACCATCTGGGCCAGGGCTTTTTTTTGTTGGGAGATTTTTTAACTATTTTCAATCTCTTCTTTCATTATAGGTTTATTTAGTTGTTGTACCCTGTTTGTGTTAGTTTAGGTAGGTAGTGAATTTCTAGAAATCTGTCCATTTCCTGTAGGTTTTCAAATTTGTTAGAGTACAATTTTTCATAGTGTTCTGCTATGATTCTTTTCATTTCAGTTCAGTCAGTTGTGCTTTCACCCATCTCATTTCTTGTACGGGTTATCTGCTTCCTCTCCTGTTTTTCTTTTGTCAGTTTGGCCAATGATTTATCAATTTTTTTGATCTTTTCAAAGAACCAGATTTTGGTCTTGTTAACTCTTTCAATTGTTTTTCTATTCTCTACTTCATTTAATTCTGCTCTAATTCATGTTGTTTCCTTTCTTCTGGCACCCGAGGGTTTCTTTTGCTGTTCTCTTTCTACTTGTTCCAGTTGTAGGGTTAATGTTTTGATTTTAGCCCTTTCTTCTTTTTGGATGTGTGCATTTATTGTTGTAAACTGACCTCTGAGCACTGCTATTGCTGCGTCCCAAAGGTTCTGATAGGATGTGTTTTCAGTTTCATTTGATTCTATGAATTTCTTTATTCCATCCTTAATTTCTTCTATAACCCAGTAGTTTTTGAGCAAGGTGTTGTTCAGTTTCCATGTGTTTGATTTTTTTTCCTTGTTTTTTCTGTTATTGATTTCTACTTTTATGGCTTTATGGTCAGAAAAGATGCTTGTAATATTTCAATGCTTTGGATTCTGTTAAAACTTGCTTTATGGTCTAATATGTGCTCTATTCAGGAGAATGTTCCCTGTGCGTTGGAAAAGAAAGTATACTTGACTGCTGTTGGGTGGAGTGTTTGGTATATGGCCATGAGATCAAGTTGGTTTATTGTGTCATTTACATCTTCTGTGTCTTTATTGAGCTTCTTTCTGGATGTTCTGTCCTTCACTGAAAGTGGTGTGTTGAAGTCTCCTACTACTATTGTGGAGCTGTCTATTTCTCTTTTCAACACTGTTAGAGTTTATGTATTTTGGAGCCCTGTCATTGGTTGCATAAATATTTACTATGGTTATGTCCTCCTGGTGTATTGACCCTTTAATCATTATGTAGTGTCTTTCCTTATCCTTTGTAGTGGATTTTACTTCAAAGTCTATTTTATCAGAGATTAGTATTGCCACTCCTGCTCTTTTTTGAGTGTTGTTTATTGATATATATATTTCCATCCTTTGACTTTTAGTTTGTGTCTTTAAGTCTAAGCTGTGTCTGTTGTAGACAGCATATAGACAGATCATCTTTTTTTTAATCCGTTCTGCCACTCTTTGTCTTTTTATTTGTGCATTTAGTCCATTTACATTCAGTGTAATTGTTGATAGGTATGCGTTTAGTGCTGTCATTTTGATGTTTGTGTGTTGTTGAGAGTTTCTTTGTTCCACTTAATTTTCTGTGCGGAGTCATTTTTTTTTACGTGCTTTCTTTTCATCTTTTTCATTGTGGTTGATTTTGTATTTGCTGTCTTTATATTTTCCTTGTCTTTTATTTTGTTGTGTAGGATTGTTAGTTTCCTTTGTGATTACCTTAATATATGCCCCTATTTTTCTAAGATTAAACCAGTCTTTTATTTCTTGATATTGCTTTGACTTCCTCTCCATATGAAAAATCTATGTCTACATTTTTTAGTCCCACTTTTTTGTTATAATGTTGTCATCTTTTACATATTGACATCTCTGTTTCCCTATTTTCAGTACTTTAGCTTTGATTTATTTTTGTGACTTCCCTATCTGGGTTGATATCTGGTTGCTCTGTCCTGTGTCCAAGAGTCTTGGGTTGTTATCTGGTGATATTGATTTTCTTATCAGAGGTGTTCCTTTAGTATTTCTTGTAATTTTGCTTTCGTTTTTGCAAATTCCCTAAACTTTTGTTTATCTGGAAATGCCCTAAATTTGCCATCATATTTACGAGACAGTTTTGCTGGATATATAATTCTTGGCTGGCAATTATTTTTCTTCAAGGCTTTATATATGTCATCCCGTTGCCTTCTTGCCTGCATGGTTTCTGCTGAATAGTCTGAGCTTAGTCTTATTGACTCTCCTTTGTAGATGACTTTTTGTTTATCCCTAGCTGCTCTTAAAATTCTCTTTATCTTTGGTTTTGGCAAGTTTCATTATAATATGTCTTGGTGACTTTCTTTTGGGTTCTACCTTATGTGGGGTTCGATGAGCATTTTGGATGATATCTTCTCATCTTTCATGATATCAGGGAAATTTTCTGCCAACAAATCTTCAACAATTTTCTCTGTAGTTTCTTTTATCCCCCCTGTTCTTGTACTCTAATCACTCATAGGTTGTTCCGCTTGACAGAATCCCACAGAATTCTTAGGCTTTCTTCATTTTTTAAAATTCTTTTATCTGATGTTTCCACGAATAAGTTGGTGTGAAGTGCTTTTTCTTCATGCTCACTAATTTTGACTTCTGTTGCCTCAATTCTGCTCCTGTGACTTTCTATTGTGTTATCTAATTCCGAAATTTTATTGTAAATCTTCTGGATTTCTTATTACTGTCTCTCTATGGATTCTTGCAGCCTATTAAATTTGTCCTTATGCTCTTGAACAACCTTCTTAAGATCCTCTATTGCTTTGTCTGTGTATTCCTTGGCTTGTTCTGTGCTTTGCCTGATCTTTTGAGGAGTTCTGTATATTAATCTTTTGTATTCTACCTTGAGTAATTCTAAGAAATTCTCTTCCTCTGGAAAACTTGTTGATTATTTATTTTGGGAGCTTGCTGAAGCCTCTTTATGTGATTTGTTATTGAATGTTGTCTCCATGCCATCAATAAGTTATTATATTTATTTATTTTATGTTTCCTTACTGTATCCTAGGTTCTTGTTTGTTTCATTTTGATATGCCCAAATAGGCTGCTCGTGTGAGCTAGTTTGATTATTGGCACCTTTAAAGATCTAACATCCTGTCACCAGGTGATTAGATCTGTTACTAGGTATATGAGCCCAGGAGTCTGTTAACTTTTGTTGTATGAATTCAGCTCAGGTGTCCAGGGAGTTGGTCACCAAGTGTGTGGTGCAGGCTCCCAGCCACAGTCCTAGACAGGCATGGGTGATTGGTGTAGGCACAGGTAACTGGCTACAGTAGAGGGTCACACGCTGAGCAAGGCAGGGGTCTGATGGCTGCCCCTGATTGTCTGGGAGGAAAGTGTTTCCCTGTTTCCTAGAGCATGTAGGTAGGTGGGTTTTGCAGCCAGACTATGAGCACCCAATGCTGTTGGCAGTAAGGACTGGGGGGACACCACTTATTCTTGGATCCCTGTTGCAGGTAGACAGGTGGCATAGGTGGAGTCACCAGTCCTCAGGCCCCTGATGTGGATATGTGAGGACAGTGCTTAATGGGCAGAGCAGTGTCAAATATCATGAACCTGCCACTTCACCATAATGCTGAAACAGTTGAAATTAGACTTCAGGTATATACCCTGTTGTACTGTGGTAATGAGGGCCTATGCTGTTGAAATGGGCCCACACAGGTCTATGCAGGGATGAAAGGCATTCAAAGTCCATGGACCCCTTATTCCTATGCCTAGGCAAAGGAGTTGTACCTTCCCTGAGTTCCTGGCTTAGGGAGCCAGCAGATTATTTTTTCCTGTTTGTTAATTTGTTTCCTCTCCAAGCCTGGGAGAATGACTGAGGGCACGTGACAGGACTTACTTCCAGCCCAGGAGACACAGCAATCACTGAAGCCAGCCCAGGACTTGTTGCAGAGCAGGGAGGGGGCAGGTAAATGGGAGACAGGTTTTTCCCAAAGGGGGTGTTTTTTGATCTGTGTGGTAGGTCAGATGATAGTACTTATCTTTTGCCAAATAGCACTGCTTTTCACTGGTTCTGGATGCCTGAGTAGACGTTCTGCCACTGGGATCTCTCCAAATGGGTAAAAACACCTCCCGAGCCCCACTGCTTGCCTTACCCGCAGGCGAGCTGATCTGGCCTGAAGGGTGCCAGCTTCCTCCGGTTCAGGTCTGGCAACTCCTCACTGTTTTGGAACCATCTCCCTTTCTCCTGGCCACACAGTCCAATTCCTCAACTTTGCCTTTGATGATCAGGGCTCCTAGACTGTCATATATAATTGATTCATTTGTTGTTTTGGGTCTTTGTTGTGAGAGTGACTGCAGGAAGCGTCTGACTACTCGCCATCTTGGCCCTGCCTCCTGTACATAAGTTTTTGTGGCAGCTTTATTCATAGTAGTCCAAATTGGAAACAACCTAGATATCCTTCAATAGGTGAATGGTTAAAAAAACTGATCACCAATACTGTGAAATACTGTTGGGGTTGGTTGCCTGTGAGTCAGCTCTTACTCATGGCAACCCCAAAAAGAATTAAATGTAGTCCAATCCTGCACCATATTCAGGACTGTTGGTATGCTAGAGTCCATTATTGGGGTCCATCTTCCAGCACGATATAAGATAATATTCTGTTGTGGTCCACAGGGTTTTCATTGGCTAATTTTTGGAAATGGACTATCAGGCCTTTCTTCCAAGACTTAGTCTGGTCGTGCCTCTGAATCCTGTCCATCATGGATGACCCTGCTAGTATTTGAAGTACTAGTGGCATAGCTTCTAACATTATACCAACATGAAAGCCACCACAGTACAACAAACTGACAAACAGGTGGTGGATGGAACACTGCACATCAATAAAAAGAAAAACAGCTTTTTCTATAAAGTCAATAGGTAAAGATAACTGCAATTACAATATCTAATAATTCAAATTACTGCTTAATAAAGTTAGATATGACTGTCATTGATAAATAGAATGTTTAATAAACTTTTTTTTAGAGTGGTTTTAGATTTACAGAAAACTTGTGCAGAGAGTACAGATAGCTCCCACATACCCCACACCCAGTTTCTCCTATTATTAACATTATACATTATTATGGTACTTTTGCCACAATTAATAGACCAGTATTATACATCATTATTAACTAAAGTATGTTATTATAAATGAAAGTCTATACTTTATTCAGATTTTCTTAGTAATATCTCTTTAAGCTCTTCTTGGTTGTGACAGTTCCTTAGACTTTATTTTTGATGACCTTGACTGTCTTTGAGAAGTACTGCTCAATTATTTTGTAGAATTTCCCTCAATTGGAATTTGATGTTTTTCTCTTGATTAAACTGAGATTGTCAGTTTTGGGAGGAAGACCACTGAGGTAAAGTGGCATTCTCATCACATCCTATCAAGGGTAATAAATATGATTTTGACCTGAAAGTTTAATTGGAAGGAATACACTCACAGTTCTGGAGAGGCAACCATGAGGCCCGGGTTCTGGCCTCAGTTCTGTCAGAAGCAAGTGGGTGACTCTGAGCCTCAGGTTTGCCCCCTGTAGGTTCCTGTTGCTCATCTGAAGAGCAAGTTTCCTTCCATTCCTAAAATCACATTATTCACATTAGTCAAGGGCATTAAGACTGACTGCTCATGGATTTCCTTGGAATCTGGGCCATCTCCTTTGAACAGACATTTTTATGATAAATATGATGATGCTGTAAAAAGAATGGTACATAGGCTTGGATTCTAAGACAGGTTGTGCTCTGTTACAGTGCAAACTAGCTGCTCTTTGCTTAGTGAAAAATTTTATTAGTACTGTTATAGATGGAAATATATCCCCCCAAAATATGTATTGAAATCTTGACCCCAATATGTGTAAACATGATCCTGTTTGGAAATAGGGTTTTCTTTGTTATGTTAATTAGGCCATACCGGAGCAGGGTGGGTTCTAAATCTAATTAGTTATGAGTTAGAAAAAGAGCAGAATGGACACAGAAACATGAAAGGAGGAATCCTGTCCTGTGATAATTGTCTACAAGGAACATCAAGAAACCAAGGAATTCCAGGGTTTCCAGCAAGGAAGGAATCTGTACAACTGAGAACGTGATTTGGATTTTTATCCTTCAGAACTGTGAGAAAATAAATTTCTGTTCTTTAAAGCCACCCAATTGTGGTATCTCTGTTACAGCAACACTAGGTAACTAATACAAGTACTAAATCAGGAATTTATTCCAAAAAATGAAATGGCTCCTTCCTCTACACTTCCTCTGCCTTGCCCCTCTACTTCCCAACCTCTACCACTGCAGATCCACGTCTGAGTAAGCCCATGTTTGGTTACTGTAAGTTTAAGAAAAATATTTTATTTAACTAGATTTAAACTACTATAATATGTAGTCAGTACATATATAGAAATATACATCTGTTTCCATTTGTACACAGAAATTAAAATCAGATATGCTTAGAAGTACCACTGCTGAAAGATGTTTTTTTTTTTAATTTTATTGTGCTTAAGGTGAAAGTTTACAGTTCAAGTTAATTTCTCAATGAAAAGTTTATACACATATGGTTTTGTGAGATTGATTGCAATCCCCACAATGTGATAGCATGCTCCCCCTTTCTACCCTTCGTTCCCCGTGTTCATTTGTCCAATTCCTGTCCCTCCCTGCCTTCTTGTCTTGTTTTTGGGCTGGAGTTGCCCATTTGATCTCGTATATTTGATTGAACTAAGAAGCACGTTCCTCACGTGTGTTATTGTTTTATAGGCCTGTCTAATCTTTTTCTGAAAAGTGGCTTCAGGAGTGGTTTCAGTTCTGAGTTAGCAGGGTGTCCAGGAACCATCACGTCAGGGGTTCCTACAGTCTCCGTCAGACCAGTAAGTTTGTTTGTTTTTTTCATTAATCTGAGTTTCTCCCGCTCTGTCTGGGACGTGCTACTATGATCCCTCTCAGAGCGGTCGGGACTGGGCACCATCTAGTTCTTCTGGGCTCAGGCTGGTGGAGGCTGTGGTTCAGGTGGTCCATTAGTCCTTTGGGATAATATTTTCCTTGTGTCTTTGGTTTTCTTCATTTTCCTTCACTCCAGATGAGATGGAACCCATAGATACACAAGCCATCTAAGCATATTTTTATTCCTTCTCTCACCATCTGGTATAGGTTCCAAAAAAAGCACTAAAAAGGTTTTAGGACAAGGGAAATAAAAAAAAAAAAAAGATTTTGAAAATTCATGAATTCTGTCATCTGCCTTTTAAAAAATGAGGAAATTAACTGTACTTATCTGTGTCATGTGGCTACACTCCTCACTCCCTCTACCTTCCAGGACTTAGAAGATTTCATCCCTTTCCACATGATCATTTATAGTAAGTCACCAGGAGATATCTAAGAGATGCACACAGAGCCCAGATTCCTGCAATGCTCACAAAGTTTGATAAATACAGATGGTGTATTCTAAGAGATAGGTAAATGCATCAGTTACCTTCTAGTAGGACACTGCTGTACAAAACCACAGACAAAATTCACCCTGACATTTGGAAAATATCAATGTCCACAGATGGAACAGTTTATTGGCAGTAGAATTAAATTCTAATAGCCAAACTACTAACCCAGAATACATACTATGCATTGTTTGCTACTTGTTATTCTGAAGTTGAATATTCTGAATCATCATTAAATATGTCTTTTCCATTAAAAGTTATTTTTCATAACCATTTGTATGATATACTTTTTTCTGAATTTTTTTTTACCTTTGACCTTGAGGAGTCAGTTTAAGGTTTGGCATAAAGGAATTTGAGTACTGGCAGGAAAACTTCTATAACCACATCTACTTTGAAGGTTTTTTTTTTTTTTTCAAATTAAACAAATTTGTGTATTCTCTCAAACTGTTCATGCTCCTTGGCACTCCAGGTGTACACCCATTGGTCACTAAAGCATATACTTTACCTCTGAAGCCAAATGGTAGCCTAACTGCTCAACTGAAAGTTCAGTGTGTACGTTCTCTGGTCACCTTTAAGCTCTCCAAAAAACAAAAGAAAAACAAAAACAAAACAAAACTAATTGCTGTTGAGTCAATTCCCATGTGTTTCAGGGTAGAACGCGGCTCATTAGAGTTTTCAATAGCTGTTTTTTCCAAAGTAGATCACCAGACTTTTCTTCGGAGGTGCCTCTGGGTGGACTCAAACTTCCAGCCTTCCGGTTAGTAGCTGAGTGCTTAACTGTTTGCACTACCCAGGGACTCCTCTGCAGTCTCCAGCTCTCTGCAGTTCACAAGAGATGCCTTAATAATGGGGAAGAGGCCTCATATGAAAGCTCAGATCTGAATACCTATGCTACGGACTTCATTCCCCTATTTCTCCTGTTCAGCCAAAATACAACAATAACAAGATTGAGAAATATAATGTTTGCTCATAACTAAATCTCACTCTTCAGTATCTCATTTTTTTTTTGTTAAGAATGTGGATTAGGAAAGATTATTAACAACTTTTTCACAGTAAAAATAAAACTATAACAATCATGGAATATTTGTGTTCCAAGTGCTGTCCACATGTAGGAAAAAGAAAGTCTTTTGATGTACAATTTGTTTCTCCACTTACTTTTCCTCTTCCTTGCCCAAAAAGAAAAATTATTTGTCCTCAGGACAGGAAATGTTTGAGCATACAGACTAGGGAAGAAGTCGTTTCAACTAAAATTTCTTTTAGGAGGAAGACAGTATTTACATAGTGAATTGTATAGGAAGGTGAGGAAAATGTAGGTATGGGTAGCACAGTGGTTAAAGTGCTGAACTGCTAACCAAAAGGTTGATGGTTCAAAACCACCAGCACTTGGTGGGAGAAAGATGTGGCAGTCTGCTTCCCTAGAGATTTACAGCCTTGGAAACCCTATGGGGTTACTATGAGTAAGAATCGACTTGAGGGCAATATATTTCGTACGGATTTTTTGGGACTTTTAGATGCTTTGACAGAGACATTTATGTATTAAAAAGAAAATCATATGCATGAAATACTACAGTTGTCACAAAGTGTCTGACAAAATGAATAAGCTCTAAGTGAGACATCTGCCAAGGTGAGGAGCTCCCTCTTCTCCAACCACATTCATTTTAAACTGTTCTTCTTTTCACTTCCAGGATTTCTGAATGGGGAGAAAGTTTTTGTTGTCCATGTGTACCCAAGAACTAAGATAGGGTTGAGAAATCATTCAGGGAGGTGAAGAAGCCCACAAGCTAGTCAGGTTCTCAAGTGCAGCTTTAGGAGCACAGGGCTGAGAAGAAGGAAGGATTTGGAATTTTAAAAAATAAGTTCGAAGTTAATAACTTTATAGCTTTGAAATGTGAATAGTTGTCAAAAATTTATCACTGAATCATCCTCCAAGTTTTTTACACCATGTCCCTGCCTTCCTCCCATCTTCCTACATTTTTCTTGCTGTACACGTTTTTCTCCTTTCTCCTCTCTCATTTCTTCTCTACCCAAATAATTACTTAGTGTGTTCAATAATGTCAGGTGTGTTGGATGAAGAAAGATGCTTCTTAGACTTCTGCTTTCTGTAAAGTATCTTGTGTTATCTGGTTTAGGGCTTGTATTAGTTTTCTATTGCTACATAACAAATTACCACAAATGTAGTAGTTTAAAGCAACATGCATTCATTATCTCATAGTTTCTGTGAGGCAGGACTCTGGGAACAGTTAAGCTGGATCCTTTGCTTAGGGTCTCACAATCGAGGACTTCACCAGGCTGTGTCCTCATCTAGAGGCTCGACTGGGGAAGAATTACATCCAAGCTCACTCAGGCTATCGGCAGAATTCATTCCCTCAGGGTTGTAGGGCAGAGGGCCCAGCTACTTACTGGTAGCGTAATGAGACTGCCTTCAGCTCTAGAGACTGCCCACAGTTATTTTCCATGGGATCTTTTCCAGCATGGCTACTTACTTGATCAAGTCAGCAAGGAGAGTCTTTAGAGCAAGTTTTCTAGCAACGGATCTTAGATAAAGTAATGTAATCATGGGAGTGACATCTTATCACCATTGCCATATTCTATTGGATAGAAGCAATTTACAGGTCCCACTCACACTCAAGAAGACAAGAGGATAGGATTACACAAAGTCATGAACACAAGGAGGTGGTGATCATGGGGAGCCACATTGCAGTCTATAGGGAGTTTGCATAAGTACTAAAAATACATAACATACACATATAGAAAATACATTCCTTGAAATTGATCTCTGGGAATGTGTATAGGTTAGCACTAAGCTTAAATGTAACCTAGCATGTTGATACATTGCATGATGTAGAAGCAATAATAGATGTGCTTTAGTGGAAATTGAGTTACTACAAGGAAGCACAAAGAGGAGTCTACAATGGGCTCCTTGCTACACTTATCCACTGCCCACTTATGCATCTTATGCTTAGAAATACTCAACACCAGGGT
Source organism: Trichechus manatus latirostris (assembly GCF_000243295.1). Taxonomy (NCBI): domain Eukaryota; kingdom Metazoa; phylum Chordata; class Mammalia; order Sirenia; family Trichechidae; genus Trichechus; species Trichechus manatus. The sequence goes on from NW_004443995.1 coordinate 267,364, forward strand.
TTCATCCACTGCTCTCTCCCATCAAACCTTTTCGAGTCCAGAGACTAGCATATTAACTACCCATATTTAACAAAATACACCTTCTCCTCACTTATCGATTATCTTGTTATCTGACATTTCACATTTATGACAATAGTAAAAAATCTACTGTCCAACTATTTTGTGCATTAACAGCATACATCTGGCAGTAATAAATGCTGAGGTGCAAAGCAAGAGTAACACTAGCTTTGATGGTTAAGGTTATTTGTCAACTTGGCTGGGCCATGATTCTCAGTGTTTTTGCAGTTATTTAATGATATAATTTGGCAGTTATGTAATGATGTAACTTGGCAGTTCTGTAAAAATATAATTTGGAAGTTATGTAATGAAGTAGTCATCCTCCATTTTTGCATAACACCAGTTTTGCATAACGACCTGGTCTTTGGAACCTAACCATGTCGATAAGTGAGGAGAGGGAGGGCGTGTACTTTAAGTACCAGGAAAAACATATGATAGCTGCTTAAAATTCAAACTTCAATCATGAACACAGCTTGAAGCAGTCTTCAAGCTGTGTAAAAAATTTTACCCATTTTTCATAATGAATGGAAAATTTCCAGAGATCGGTAAAGCTGAACAGAAAATATGCATTAAAATCCACATAAATAATTTACTTCCTTTGCAGAAATATCTATCATTTCCTTTTTTTACCTAAACATAATGGATTTTAAACTTCTTTGTTTCCCAAAAATATTTGTACTGGCACAAAATAATTAATCTACACAATAATGTTTTCAAAGATGTTGCATAATATATTTCAAAATTAATAGCTGCTGAATGATATACAACAAAACAGACTGATCACATCATCTCCCCTACAATGCTCAAATCTGAGATGAACAGCTACAGAAAATGAAACTTTAAATCATGATGCAAAGATTTAATCAAGATTATCACGGTTTCTTTTGCATTAATTATTCTCTATTTGCGTATCTCAGGGAAGGAATGTGCAATTATGCAACCTAAATACATCTCTGATTTTTTTTCTTTCCATCTTAGTGTGCTCACCTGGGCTATTGTAATTGTCTGTCTCCCTTTATTGAGTTTCTTCCCACTGTACTCTAATCTTTGTACAGTCATGGAATTGATTTTCCTGATTAAAATCCTGCAGTGGCATCTCTTTGCCTACAGAGAAAAACAAAAATTTCTTAATACAGTATACAGAGTCACTCATTCTCTGGCCTCAACCTGCCTTTCAAGTGTTATCACTTGTTTTGCTCTGTCCAACCACACACAGCTATGCATCTCTAAATACGTCATGTTTTTGCATTATTCTTTCCCTTTATATAAATAGTCTTAATGTGAATTGTTCGCAAGCTCCATTCTCTTCTCATTCTCTTTACGTTGATATGCTATGTATCTATCAGGAATCAGTTGAAATGTCTGCCTTGTGAATACCTCCTCAAGTCTCCTAGAAATATAAAAAAAAAAGTATCCACATTGCACTTGGAAAATACATCATGTATGGCACATACATCATTATCATTGTGCCATATTGTAATTATTTGTTACTATAAACTATTGTTACTGGGAACTACTTAAATCTGCTGCTATGAACTACTGTTCCTATGAAACACTCCAAGGCAAAACGATTATCTGCAAATTATTTTATTCCAGGTACTTTTTGTGGTGTCTGTTCCATGGTGTAAAGGTTCAACAATTGTTTATTAAATTAATAATTTTTCTTGTACATATCTCAAATTATTTGGGTTTATGAAATATCATTCATTTTATAATTAAATTAATACATGTATCTTTAGTTAGCCAACACTGTTATCTTTCTCAATTAAAAAAGTATAGAACTGCTTCAATAAATACACCTGTAATTCTATAGTTTTCAAACACAAATTCAAATATAAATTTATCAAATATATGTTGCACCAATATCATGTTTAAACCAAAACCCATTGCCATTGAGTCAATTCTGACTCATAGCTACCTAATAGGACAGAGTAGAATTGCCCCATTAATTGGGCCCCTACCATGCTGGAGACACTGCCTAAACCCTGGGAATAAACTTATAGTCTAAATATAAAGAGATAAATATTAGCCAAAAAAGGTACACTATATTCACTGCTAAACTGGAGATATGTATAAAATGCATAGAAACATAGATAAATATGTGATTAATTAGGCTGAGAGTATTCATGGAATATTCACTAGTGTGTGAACCTGAAAAGTGTCAACAAGTTTGAAATAAAAGGGAGCTAGAGAATAGAATAAGGCGCCCTGGTGGTGCAGTGCTTAAAGCTCTCAGCTGCTCACCAAAAGGTCAGTGGTTTGAACTCACCAGCTGCTCCATGGGAGAAAGATGTGGCAGTCTGCTTCCATAAAGATGGCAGCCTTAGAAACCCCATGGGGCAGTTCTACTCTGTCCTACAGGGTTACTGTAAGCCAGAATCAACTCAATGGCAACGGGTAGAGAATGGCATGTACACAAAGAGAAGTAGTAGACAACTATAAGAAGGGAGGATAGAAAGAATGGTGTGGAGGTGGGAAATTGACATAATTTTGTAAATACATGTTGGACTTTGGCTATGTAAAAGGAAAAAATAGAAGGTGGTGGGAATTTTACTATGCTGCCAACAGGAAAGTCTCAGTCTACCTGTGAGGTTACTCAGCGTCTAGTCTCATCTTTATGCCTATATTAAACTCCAGACAACAAAATGAGCAGCATCATGCTTCCATATAAAATGATGCAATTCTCCCTTGTACAAATGAAGATGAGCTTACCTTCTCTCCAAAAACAAAGCACAAAGTTCCAAGGGACACAATATCAATATCTGGATTATGTTAATTCCTCTTCTAGTTAGTCACAGCTTCTCTGGATATTTTATAACCTAAGACTACATTATTAAGTTAACTAACACCAACACTCCTTATGTAAGATACTAAATTAAATAAATATGGAAAAATAATGCATACATAACAAATGCATATGTAACAAAGAAAAGAAGAAACCATACATAGCTGCTACAGTCCTTATTTCTACAAGTGCTTATGAGGCCATAGTTGATATTAGTTCCTCTCCTGGGAACAAAGAGCCCTCAACCAGCAGAGACCAAAATTGTATTGATGGGATCACATATTTTGTGAGTGTGTCATTAGATGTAGAACCTCAATATTATTGACATATTGGGCTGGATAATCCTTTGTTGTTGAGCACTGTCTGGGGGCACTTAGGATGTTTAGCAGCAGAACTAGTCTCTACTATCTAGATACCAGTAACACCTCCACAATCATGAAAATAAAAACATGCCTTCAGACATTGCCAAATGTCCCATCAGAGGCAAAATCACCCCCAATTATAAAACACTGGTGTAGAATAGAAGTCACTCCCTTTTCTACCCTTGGATTCCTGAAACTCTGTATTCTGCCTCTGTCTCAGAGCATACATCTCACCCTTGTAGGGCTGCTCAACATCCTTGCGGGGTATTGTCATCCAGCTAAGGGCACGGCTGAGTCATCATTAGTCTAGTCCACCATTTAATCAAACCAGATGATGGTGTACATGAAAATACCTGTGAATCTCATGGGTGTCAGTATTTTGCTCACTTATTTTGCTCTAAAATGAGTTCTCTGGTGAGAATTTTGTTTGAAATATTATAATGGCAAATAAGGCATTCAGCAATTTCACAAATGATGATACTGATAGAAGCAGTGCAGGCAGAGAATGCAAATTCATATCCAGAGTATATGAGAGCAAATCACTGGTGCTTCTATGTAATCAACCCATCACCACATGGTTGGTGGGTTCTCTCATGAATGTGGCTTGAGAGCAGGCTCAACAGTGGTCTCTGCTCTGGTCACTCTGCTGAGCAGATGAACCTTCATGCGGACAAGTCTATGTTGTTGAGTCCATGCATGACCTCCATCCCTGACTCCACGAACATGTTATTCATATGCTTGTTGTATAAGAACTATGGAAGGGACAGAGGCTGATTGATACAGAATGGTTCATTTGGTTCATTTCCCCAGCAGTGAGTACACTTTGATGATCATTTCCATGATATACAAATATCCTCACATTTTGTGACCATTCCAAGAAATCTATCAGTATAGCTCTTTCCTAGACCTTTTTACCAATGTTTTAGCCTCATTCTTCCAAGTTCATGAGAATCTGACTAAATCATTAACTACTTATTTAAAAAATATTGCTCTACAGCCATACTCCTGGCCATTTATTTTACTAAGTAAATGGACAACTATTTGAAGTTTTGCCCACTTGGAGGACTTTTCCAATGTTCTTCAGGGGCCACCTCCGTTGAGCTATAATGCTGTAGAATTCTACTTTCATCTAGCACAGAAGTATCAAGTGAAATGATCTATAAACAATGAAGGAATCTTTTCTTATTCAGTATAAATTTTAGGAAACTCACCATGAGGTCATAGGTGAGGTTGAAGGATGAAGTGGAGTAGGTGCCATGGGTGTTTGAGCCACCTGTTTACGAAGCATGCCTGTGACTTCAGGGTCTGCTAGAACACTTTCTCTCATATAACCTTTCTACTTGACCAAGGTGTTTACATGTCCAACTTTATGGCTTGTTGAATCAAATGGCACCCAATTCATAATGGGTGGCTCAGGTTTCATAGTCACTTGAGGTCACACGGACAGATATTTAGTCTCTATCAGGGACCAGTAACAAGCTAAGAGCTGTTTTTATTTTTCCACGAGGTGAGTGGTTTTTTTCTGAAAGGTCTTTTGAAAGTGTTAAAAAGCAAAGATATCACTAAAGTGTGCCTGACCCAGTCATGATATTTTCAATCACCTCATATGCATGTGAAAGCTGGACAATGAATAAGGAAGACCGAAGAATTGATGCACTTGAATTATGATGTTGATGAAGAATATTGAATATACCATGGACTGCCAGAAGAACAAGCAAATCTGTCTTGGAAGAAGTATAGCCAGGGTGCTCCTTAGAAGCGAGGATGGTGAGACTTCATTTAACTTACCTCAGACATGTTATCAGGAGGGATCAGTCCCTGGAGAAGGACATTGTCCTAGTCATCTAGTGCTGCTGTAACAGAAATACCACTAGTGGATGGCTTTAACAAAGAGAATTTTTTTCTGTCTCAGTCCAGTAAGCTACAAGTCCAGATTCAGGGCATCAGCTCCGGGAGAAGGCTTTCTCTCTCTGTCGGCTCAGGAGGAAGGTCCTTGCGAAGCATCGGTCTTCCTTTGGTCTGGGAACATCTCAGCACAGGAATGTCAGGTCCAAAGGACGTGCTCTGCTCCTGGCACTGCTTTCTTGGTGGTATGAGGTTTCCCATGTGTGTCTGCTCGATTCTGTCTTTCATATCTTAAAATATATTGGATTAAGACACTATCTAATCTTGTAAACCTCATCAGTATAACCTCATCATAGTGATAGAGTTACAACACACAAGGAAATCACATCAGATTTACAAAATGGTACACAATCATACAGTACTGAGAATCATGACCCAACCAAGTTAACAGATATTTTTGGGGGACACAATTCAATCCATGACACTCCACCCTTTGGCCCCCAAAAATTCATGTCCTTGCAACATGAAAAACATATTCATCTCACCATTTCAGCAAAAGTCTTAACTCCAAGTCCAAAATCCAAAAATTCCTCTTCATCTGTGAAATCTAGAATACAAGTTATCTGCTTCCAAAGGTACAATGGCAGAACAGGCACAAGCTAGACATTTCTATTATAAATGGGAGAAAGTGGAGGAGAAGAAGGGATAACAGTCACCAAGCAAGTCAGCAGAACCATTACATTAGCCCTCAAGGCTTTTGAAAATAATCTTCTGTCCTCTGAAACAATTTACACAATAGCCCTGCCCTCCAGACTCCAGGTATTGGCCACAGTCTCCGGATTCTGAGTGGAGGCCCCTCGGCCCTGGGCTTCAGCTCTGCCTTCCAGGCCCACTGGGATGGCAACTCTGCTCCCTCGGCTTCAGGTGCACCATTCTCCTAGTCCATCGGAGTGACAACTCTACCCTTAGAAACACCAGAGGCCATGACTCCACCCTTTGAAACCCCTGAGGTCATGGCCATATTTTTTGAGACTCAGGCAGCTCAGCTTCTTGTGTTCCTTCTCTCTTCAGCTTCTGCTTCCTGTGGCCTCTCGGCCCTTGGGCCTCACTCCTGCATCTGCCCTGCTGGGGCAAGTGTTCCAAATCTCTGTAGCTCCACCAATTAAGTGCCTGGAGGCACTTCACTCCGCCAGGAAGCCTCCTGCCCACAGGCACTCAGCTCTCTTATTCCATGAGTTGGCAAGCCTAGCTCCACTGATAAGTTCCCAGAGGCACCCCACTCTGCCAGGAAGCCTCCTGCACACAGGCACTCAGCTCTCTCACTCTGTGCGGTCAGCTCCAGTGCTATCTCTCGCTGGTCTCCTGGTTCTGCTGCTGTTGATTCTCTGCCGCTGCCACTTCTCTGCTGCTGCAGGTTCTCTGCTGCTGCTGGTCCTTTGCCAATGCTGCTCCTCTATCCATTCACAGTTTTAAAACTGATTCCATATTTTAGGTATCTGTTAGAGAAGTACCCCACTCTTGGTACCAAATGTCTTAGGCTGGGTTCTCTAAAGAAGCAAAACCAGTAAAGTGTATAAATATATATTAGAGAGAGAGATTTATATCAAAGAAACAGCTCACGCAATTGTAGAGGCTAGAACATCCCAAGTCCGTGGATGAGGGTAGAGGCCTCTCCCAAGTCATGCAGCAGCAGAAGCTGGTGAGCCCAAGATCGGCAGGTCAGAGAGCAGAGCTCCCACTCACAGGCTGTGAATTTCGACAAATTCCAAGATCGGCAGGCAAGTCCACAAGGTTTCTTCTGATTTATGTAGCTGCAGGGGCTGGCAAACCCAAGATGGGCAGGTCAGAGAGCAGGGCTCTGCTCTCAGGCTGTGAAGATCGATGAATCCCAAGCTCAGCAGATAAGCTGACAGCTCAAGTCTCAAGAACCGGAGATGAGATGACAGGAGGCAGCTGCAGGATCCAGAGTGAGCAAAAAGCCAGAACTTCTGCTTATATTCAGATGCAGGCCACACTCCCAAGGAAACTCCCTTTCATCTGATTGGCTACTCACAGTATATTCAATCATGGGAGTGATCACATTTAAACACTGAGAATCATGGCCCAGCCAAGCTGACACACAATCTTAACCATCGCAGACATCATGCTTGGTAGAGAGTCAGAGAAAAAGAGGAAGACCCTCAATGAGATGGATTGACACAGTAGCTGCAACAATGGGCTTAAACATAGCAACGATTGTGAGGATGGGCGGGATTTTATTCTGTTTTACATAGGGTGCTTACAGGATGGCACCTAACAACAACATGGTACAGTTTCAGTCTAAAACTTTATGAATCTGAACTGTGATTCTCTTACTGTGGTTTGCCAGAGGCTCCATAAAGCATCTGTACCTACTACAGACATTTTGAGCATCTTAGAAATTTGGGAGTCATAAGAACTAATTGACAGAAAATTATACTGCTGCATAGCCTATCTACAAAACTTTATCTTGTTCTGGAATCCACTATAAACAAGAAGCTTAACAAGCTTATTAATACTACAAGGATAAAAACATAATACTGATGTGGACATATGTTGACTAAAAATCACTAAGAAGCCCATCAGATATCATGCCTCTTTCTCAGGGGTAGGTTATTCAAGACGCAGCAATATTTCTTACACCTTGTATTAGAAAATTTGTTATGTCCTAGACAAATGGATGTCTAGAAACTTCAATGGAGAAACAGGCATCTGAATTGTAATGGGGCTGATTTCTCTCCCTCTGACACACATCTTACTAAAGCATATAGGGTGTATGCTACTCATGTTTAACAGATTCAATCTGCATGATGTAATCAATTTAATGAACAAAAAATGATGCCTAGAGGAATTATGGATAACATTGCAAGGAATGGGGATTCCCGAACACTTAATTGTTCTCATGAGGAACCCGTACACAGATCAAGAGGCAGTCTTTCGAACAGAACAAGGGGATACTGGTGGTTCAAAGTCAGGAAACGTGTGTGTCAAGGTTGTATCCTTTCACCATACCTATTCAATCTGTATACTGAGCAAATAATCTGAGAAGCTGGACTATATGAGGAAGAACAGGGCATCAGGATTGGAGGAAGACTCATTAACAACCTGTGATATACGGATGACACAATCTTGCTTGCTGAAAGTAAAGGAGACTTGAAACACTTACTGATGAAGATCAAAGACCAGAGCCTTCAGTATGGATTACACTTCAACATAAAGCAAACAAAAATCCTCACAACTGGACCAATAAGCAACATCATGGTAAACGGAGAAAAGATTGAAGTTGTCAAGGATTTCATTTTACTTGGATCCACAATCAACATCCATGGAAGCAGCAGTCAAGAAATCAAAAGATGCATTACATTGGACAAATCTGCTGCAAAAGACCTCTTTGTCACCTTGAGGACTAAAATGCGCCTGACCCAAGCCATCGTGTCTTCAATCACCTCATATGCATGCCAAAGCTGGATGATGAATAAGAAAGACCGAAAAAGAATTGATGCCTTTGAATTGTGGTATTGGCAAAGAATATTGAATATACCATGGACTGCCAAAAGAACGAACAAGTCTGTCTTGGAAGAAGTACAACCAGAAAGCTCCTTAGAGGCAAGGTTGGCGAGACTATGTCTCACATACTTTGCACGTGTTATCAGTAGGGATCAGTCCCTGGAGAAGGACATCACCCTTGTTAAGGTAGAAGGCCAGCAAAAAAGAGGAAGACCCTCAACAAGATGGATTGACACAGCAGCTACAACAATGGGCTCAAGCATAACGATGATTGTGAGGCTGGTGCAAAACTGGGCTGTGTTTTGTTCTGTTGTACATAGGGTCGCTATGAGTTGGAAATGACTTGACGGCACCTCAAAACAACAAAGGAATGATGAAATAATCAAGATCCTTGCATACTAGATTAAGACAGAGTGCATAAGAGGTGACGCAGCCCAGAGATCTTACAAGAGGGTACTACACTATCTTTACATATGAATACAAACTGCTTCTGAAAGTTTTTGCTGATTACTATAAAAGAAACATTAGACATTTCAAAAGACTTGTTGCTCCCGGTAAAGAAAAAACATCTGCAACGAGAAGTTTAATTTGAGCCACCGCCTGATTAAGTTTATGATAATCCATTGTTGTTTTTCAAAACTATCTTTTTTTTCCCCACAGTTCTAATACATGAGTTAAATAGAAATGTGACATCACCTCTCATCTTTTACATCTTTGATAATGGCATAAATCTATGATTTCCTACAGGGATATAGTATCGCTTTACTATTTCCCATTTTGTTAGAAAGGGGTAATCACACTTTTATTTAATTCTTTCTATCACAGCAATTTTCATTCCCTGTTTGTAGAGAGACTGTATTGGGATTCTACCATGTGCTGAATATTTTCATATACATTCCAATTAGGAATTAACATAGCCGCCATTTGTGCTCTTGGACTCACTGGGATCATTGTAAAATGAGTTCTGGCCAAATCTTCACTTATCAACTGGCTGCTGTAATTTCTCAGCCCCTGTTCCAATCACAGTGATGTTTGTTGGATTATAAAGGATTAAAGTAGTTCAAAGGAAATGTCTAATAATTCCTCGCAAGTTGTGGTATATCCCTTTCCCAGTGCACAGGCACCCTGGTAAATGACCAGGTAGAAACTAGAAGAAAGATTTACAGCACAGGCCTGTGCCAGTGTCCACAAGGGATACGGCCTTCACTTTATTCACAGAATTCCAAGTTTGAGAACAGGCTAAGATATGGCAGTTGTGGGAAGAATATGTCAATATGAAGATAGATATTTCTTATGATAACCAGTTTTTTTTTCCCCAACATGTTAAGTTAAGCAAGACTTTAGTAAACTACCAATCTATTTCCTTCCTAGGGACAAAATGATCAAATATTTGCTGCCAAATATTACGAGGATGAAACCATTCTTATTACCATTCTGGCCTTGCTGACCATTGTAATCGTCCCAAAATCTCTCTGCTGCTAAATATGTGCTACTAGTATTTAAGATATTGGAAACTGCAAGAGTAGTATGAAAAATACTATGATCTCGGTGCCCTGCTACACTTAAGTAGATCCATATATTTTTCTTGTTTATTTCTGTTGTGGTCAGAAATATACTTTGCATGATGTCAATCCTTTTATAATTTTAAAAATATCTCTTTTAACCTATTGGTATATTAATTCTCCCATCTCTGCCATTTATGTATTTCTTTCTAATGATTTAATTTTATTCTAGATACAAGTCATAATTTTCTGCTTATTTGCATGCCTGGTAATTTTTATTGGATATTTTGAATTCTTTAATTCTTGCCACTAGGTGTTTTGTATTGATTTATGTATTGATGGACTTCGCCCTGTATGCAAAATTGAGTTAATGTAATTAATTAATTAGATGTTTTCCAGTCTTGTTTTAAGCTTTGTTAGGATAGTCCAGAGAAGTGTTTAGTGTAGGGCTTATTTGGCCCCACTGCTAACTCAATAACTTCAGGTCTAGTTTAACAGTCTTTCTTGTGGCCTCAGACTAGGATGTTAAGGCAGGTCAAAATGCCCTCTGCTTCTGGGGAGCATTCCAGTAGATTATAGTAGGAGAGAGCTGGCACAACAAGAAGTGTGTGTGAAGGGTTGGGTTCTGGTTCTTCTATTTCTTTGGCTCTTTCTAAAGCTTAATTTCAACTCTATTTGTTTTTCAGTTTCTATCCTTTGTTTTCACTAATCTGGCATTGTGCAAATTTGCAATTTGTATCAACAGGCTTTGCAGTTTGTATCAACACACATGTGGTCTGACTTTCAGAAATTCAAGATCACAGTTAAAAATCAACTCACTTTTGCTGCAAGATAAGTGGTTTGATATATATAAAAGTACTGTAAACAACTGTAAACAAATGCAAATGTTTTTGACTGGCAAATAGATAAACAAAATTGACTGTCCCCATGCAATGGAATGCTACACATCAATTTAAAAAAACAAAACGAAACAAACTACTGATACACAATATGGATATATCTCAAAAACATTATAGTGAGAGGAAAGCAACAAAAATAGACACACTATACAACTTTATGTCAAATTCTATACAAGCAACCCTAATGTGTAGTTGGCAGAAATCAGAGCAGTGGTTGCTTCAGCTGGAGTTGGGTGGGGGGATTGAATGCAAAGGGGCATGAGGGAATTCCTTGGGGTGATAGAAATGAATATCTAGATTAGAGAAGTTGTGAGCATTTTGGTCTTTGTTCTGGATTCCTGAGAGCTTAACAACACCTGAAGCTAATGAGTGGGGTCTGACCAGACCATGAGGGACCAGCTTGGGGCCTAATGTTGACTATCTTCAGGACGAATAATGTAATCTATCATGGCCATGTGGGCAGGCAAATAAGAGCCTGGAACCCTAAGGTTCAGGGGATCTTTCTGGTTGACAGCTTCCTGTTGGTGGAGTTTCATGGTTGACAAGAACATCTGCCCTCGGTAGTGAAGTGTGTCCTCCTTGGTCTGATACCCCTCTCAGACCTCATCCTATATGTTTCTTCCTTTGTACCCTTTTTGGATATAATAAACTTGTAGTCATAAGTATGGTATACTCTCCACGAAGTTCTGTGAGTCATTCCTGTGGATTTTCAAACTTAAAGGTGCAGTGGGAGTGAGTAGGTCAGAAAGTAAGTGTGTCATGTGTCTTCATGAATACGCAGCTGGCATTCTGAAGGGGTAGCAGGAAACCAGCCCCAAGTTTGTGGCCAGCAGTCAGAAGGTTGAGGTGTCATGTGGACTCCCCAAACTTGCAGCTGGTGTCTGAAGATTGGTGTCCGTTTAACTTGTAAGATCTGACATAGCTCCGGGTGGCTAGGGTCAGAGAGGAGCTGCATAGGTAGTTGCTCTGAAGAACAGCGTCCTTCTAACTTGTGAGTTCTGATCCAGCTAAGGGTGTCTAGGGTCAGAGAGAGAGAGTGCTGGATGGGCAGCTAGCAATGAGGATGGAGAAGTGGGAAGGTGAGAACTGGACCAATTCCCACATTTTGAGGATTTGATTCATGCTAATCCTTACCATGCAGTTGGCAACAAAGGTGGGATTTGATCCTTACTTAGAACAGAAGTGCTTACAGGGGTATATTTAGTTTTCCGAACCCACTGGTGTCTGCACCAAAAATGGCTTCATTAATATAAATTCACCTCAACTGAGTTGATTTCAAAAGGAAAAGGGCAGCTATAAGGAAGAACAAATTTTCAGAGATGACGGTAATTAACTTAGTTTTCTTAGATATTTCAGTAGGCAGCTAAAAAGAAAATTTACTTTAGGAGCTTAGAAGCGTATTTAAAATTAGGGATTTCAGTTTAGGATCTTGAGTATTTAAAGCAGTGACTCTCAGTCATAGTTTCACATTATAATCAATAAGGAAGATACTAAGTACACTAATATCTGGGCCTTAGCCCTAGTGATCCTGATCTAACTGGTCTGGGAAGAGGACAAGAGTGTAGTTTTTTTTTTTTTGTTTGTTTGTTTTAAGCCAGATGTTTCTCATGTGTGGTGAGGACTGGATAACTCTTATACGAAGTGTACTTGAAATTATGGAAGTCAATAAGACCTCTTTCACATATCTGGAAAAAAGATGAGAAAAGACAAGGAATAAGGGTCATAGCCATATTTAATACTAATATTTAAAAGGATAAATTAAAAAATAAATGAATCTTCTGTTTGTCTTATGCTGGTATGGTTGTCAACAAAAAGACGGAAAGGTAATACAATAAACAATTTTATGTCAACAAATTTGAAATTAGAAAAAATAGAGAAGTTTTGAAAAATACAACTTATCAAATTCCAAGCCCAAATGGTTTTACTGGTGAATTATATCTAAAAAATTCAAGGAGGAAATAGCACCAATCTTATAAAAATTCTTTACAGGCAGTGGGATCATAGCCCAACTCATTTTATGAGGCCAGTAGAAAGCTAATACTAAAACCTAATAAATACATTACAAAAAAAAAAGAATATTGCAAACCTTTATAGTGCATGCATATAGATGCATAAATCCTTAACAAAATATTAGCAAATCAAATTTATCAATACATAATTCACGATTAAGTATCCCTGGAGCATAGGGATTGATCATCTCAAAAGAATCACATGGGACATAGGAAGAGGAGTTCCACAGTGGGAAGATGAGAATTTGGCAAAAACAACAAACAAACCAAAAAATATATAACTAATATAATCATTAGTTATATTAAACAAAAATAACCAATAATATATGCAGCAACCTCTGAACATTTTTAGAATAATTACTTTGCTAATAATTATAGCAAATAATTTTGCTAGTACATTTTTGCTAAAGGTCATTAACATAGATTAAACAGAAAAAGTAGTACTATATTACCCCAAGTGAATAAATGTGCCTCCTTGAACTTCACTAGAAAAGTGACTAAGACAGAGAGAAAAATATGTCTTATTAAATAGGACCCTAAACAATTAGATTTTGGTAGGAACAGGACTTTTTAACTCCTAATCTTCATTTTAACACACTCTGAGTTAACTGAACTTTCGAAAATGAATGTAAGTTCCAATAGTCTTGCACATCCTCTACTCTTAATATGCACTTAATATACTTCTTACAGATTCGGTCATCGTGACCCAGTTACTACACAGTATCTTGCCTCTAAAACAAGATGATTTTACCATCTCTATTGGATGTAATCATCATATAAACTTTCTTAGCAATGGAGGAAATTTCTGGTCTCTACTTTAAAAACACATCATAATCATGACATCTAAATATAGCAGTATATAGCCAATTAAGCTTACTCTAAGTAGAATGTGTGAAACTTCAAGAAGCATGCTCTTTTATGTCATTTAAATTACATCTCAGTACTTACATCTTATGATCTGTTATCCACTTTCCTATTTATCCATTGCCTTCTTGGCTCATACAGTAGAAATTTAAATTAAAACTATTACCTGCTGAGCTAGCATCAGGTTTAATCAAGTAACAAAATTACATAGTAGAGACTTCTTTATGTTCCAGTCTTCAAATTTATCCACAAATTGAGAAGAAAACTGAAGAATAGACAATTTCAGATGCTGGACAGAACATTTGGCTGATCAAGTTTTACTGATTTAAGATGTGCTAAGTAGAGGAAAATAGAACCACTGTAATGTCTAGTAGCTTAGTCTATAGCTCAGAGACAGCAAGTCTTTTGACCTCTGTGCCAATAATGGAGATAGATGGTATTCACAAGCACTACTCACTTGGAAAGAGAGAAAAGAGAAAAGAAGAGGAAAGGTAGTGCAAAGAAGAAGAAAAAGAGAGAGAGAGAAAAAGTATATAAAGGGAGAAATGTGATATAAAAATATGATAAAGAGATACAAATGTCTAGACACTCTATAGAAGTTAGTGCTGGCAGTCTAGACAATGTTGTAGTAGCAGAATAATCCCCAAATCTCTGTGACTTAAAACCATACCCTAGCTGCATGCTACATGTCCATTATGAATCAGTAGAGGGGCTCTGCTCTGCTCATTGTAACCATTTAGGGTCTTAGGCTGATGAAGTAACGGCCATCTGGAACACTACCAGTTCTGTACTGAAGTGAGAACTTGCACACTAGCTCTTAGCTTCTTCCAGGAAATTACATATATCACTTCTCTCAAGGTTAACGTCTAAGACAAGAAATACGGTCACACTTAATTTTAAGTAAGTGGGAAGTACCATCCTACAATATGCCTTTTAGGTGAATCATTAACATTTGGTCAATTATCAATAATATGTGAGACTATGAATGCCCCTAGTGCCAGATATTGAAGTGCACCATGCAAAGAGCACCATCGTCAGATGACTACCCAGTATCCAGTCTCCTTTGATTCACTCTCAACTACTGTTTTTCATGAGACAATAATGTGAACACCTAAGAACTGCATTTTCCACCCTCCTTTGCAGCTCTCTAGCTACCTCTGTAGCCATTGACACAGTTCTGGTGAATGATTCAGGTGGAAGCCTTTGGGTGGAGCTTCAAGGAATGTTCTATAAAACAGGCACAGAGTCAGCTGGTGCATACTTTCCTCCATCCTCCTGGAAAACAGTTGTGATGCCATGAGGATAAGACTACTTATACTGGAAATATCGAGTGAACTTTGACCATTGATGAGACTATGGTGCTAATACACTAGCCCTATTCAGCCACTCTAAGTTTCATTGTCTTTTATATGCTGCTGAACCTAGTTCAAGTAATACAAAATTTGAAAAACCAGTAGTCTGGTGATTCAAATAACAGATTATAAAGTATAAAATTGACTTACTGGAGACCTTGGAGTGGCAGTCATCAAGGATCCACCCATTTTTGTTTCCCATAAATCTGGTTCAGCACTGTGGCACCAACATTTCTTTTCTCTTACAATTATCTAGAATCACTTTCCACATTGCCCTCAGTCTGTTATTCTGTGTTTCTACGTCATGAAGCAAAATGGAACCACTGAACACAGTAACAGGTTCTGACTAGATCCTTATTCTGGGATGTTAATCTCCTCACACTGATTGACTTTATTAAATGTGAGGGTTATCAGCGAATCTCAGATATTTATTTTTTTAAACCACTTTCCCTCCTTGGGCACTCACAATAGCTCTGATATTCCCAATTAACACTGCCCTACTGTAACTCCAAGGAGCCCTGGTGGCACAGTGGCCAAGAGCTTGGCTACTAAATGAAAGGTTGGAAGTTCAAACCCACCAGACACTCCCTGGGACAAAGATGTGGCATTCTGCTTCTGTAAAAATTACAGGCTTGGAAACCCTATGGGACAGTTCTCCTCTGTCCTATAGGGTCACTATGAGTCAGAATTGACTCAACAGCAATGGGTTTTCTTTTTTTTTTTTTTTTTGATTTTGTACTGCAGTGCAACTCCACCTTCTCTAAATGCCTACAGTCTACTTTCTAGTCATTTACTCATAAAATAGGTGTGTCATATGATGAAATGAAGTGGGTGTCTAAAGTTGGAAGCAAATTATCAACATGAGGAGGGATATAGTGCCAAAAACAGACAAGGAGCTGGAGAGTACTATTTCTAGAGGTACCACTGGGAGCATTAAACCAAAACCAAAGCAAACCCATTGCTGTCCAGTCCATTCTGACTCATAGCAACCCTATAAGACAGAGTAGAGCTGCCTCTCTAGGGTTTCAAGACTATACTGTTTACGGAAGCAAACTTCCACATCTTTCTCCCGCAGAGTGCCTGGTGAGTTCGAACCACTGACCTTTCGGTAGCAGCCCAGTGCTTAATCACTGTGCCACCAGGGCTCCTTAGTGGGAGCATTACAAAGTAACAGTTGGAATTTGCCAGTTTTTATATACTCAATATTTTTTAAACGTCCCCAAGATTTTCTCCCAGTCATAGAAATATTGTCATGTCTTAACAGGCTTACTTAATAAAAATGTTCTTTAGGTATTTAATACATGTGGGGGTTATAATTCCATCTCTATGTTATTCTTCTCTTACAGCTAATGAGGAGCCCTGGTGGGAGAGTGGTTAAGAGCTCAGCAGCTAACCTGAAGGTTGGCAGCTCACCTGAAGGTTGGCAGCTCAGATCCACCAGTCGCTCCTTGGAAACCCTATGGGGCTGTTCTACTCTGTCCTATAGGGTCACTGTGAGTCAGAACTAACTTCATGGCACCTAACAACAACACAGCTAATGAAGTGCTCCACAGAGTAAATGTTAGGGAATAACTATATGTTGAGCCACGTTTTCAATAAACTGAAGGAAAATTACTGGCCAAGAAAGATCCAAGTTCAGTGTTTTCATGGGGAAAAATAAAGGTGACTGTATGCTTTTCCGTCTCTAACTCTTTAATAAATTTGCTGTCGCTGGCATACCAGTTATACAAAATGACAAGTGGCAACTAAGGGAGGTTCTATTAAAAATAAGAGAAAAGTTGTTAGTAAAAAAATGTTGATTTAAAATAGTGTTAGAAACGGAGATAAGGAATGCTCATAAACTGTGTTGGCATAATTCCTTCCAAAAAAGATACTTACAGGAGGCCCAATTACACCAATTTTAGAAAGATGGAGTTTTCTTTTTACGTTAAAGACAAACCTTCATTTAAACAACACTGTACTTCTGTTTCTGTTGACAAGACATCCTCTCTTCCTCAGATTAATAACTCTAAATAATGGACATAGCTCTTAACTACTATGCCACCAGAGTTTCCCTAAATGACTAGTAAAGTTTAAATGAAATTCCTTTTATTGTAAATTATAGGATTCTTTCTTTTTACTTCTGTCTTATGATTGAAGTGGAAGCCATTAGGTGGGGCATCAAAGAATGATCTCACAATCGCCCTTCTCGTAAAGATCTTACAATCTCCCTTCTTGTAAAGACTCTTTGACCTTTTGAAATGTGGTCCTGGTTTTTGCACGTTTACCTCTTGCTAGGTACTACACTGAGCACTATGGGGAGGAAGGATGATAAACAAGACACAGTTTCGATCCCAAAGAGTTTAGAATCCAGGTGGGGGTAGGTTAACCCCCTATACAACTAGGCTTTGGCCATTTTTGTAAAACCTTTTGGAATTTCTGCCCAAATCACAATTCTGTGAGAACTGTCCGCCAGTTCACTAAGGGTTTATCACCCTCAGACATGTTTATACTCATGACCCATTCTCACTTACATAGTTGACTAGGCAAAGAGTAATCATCAATTTGTGTAATTTCAAAATCTGGAATCATAATAACAGCAGATTAGTGTATATTATGGTTAAAAATATAATGTGTAAATTCAGTAGCTGTGGGGTGGTCAAATTCAATTATATTATAAATATAAGCATCTGTTCTAAAGAGCAAATAACAGTGCTTAATGTTTCCCAGCAATATGTATTGCTTATTAATGTCTATGTTTTCCCCTTGTATAAGACAAGAACTTTGGCATGTCTGTAACTTTCTTTGGTCTCTCTCAATTCTCTCTCCACCAAATCTTGGCAATGAGACAACATAAAATTCTAGGTAATGGCATGACCTGGAACTAACTGCATGGGAATAAACCCCAGTTCCACAGTTGATAGACTTGTGACTTTGAGAAAATCAATTAACTCTCTTTGTCTCAGTTTTATCATCTGTAAAATGGGGATAATAGTATAACAAAACTTTAAGCATTGTTATGAGAATTAAATGAATTGATGTCTGTAAATCAGTGTCAGATAAATAATAAATACTATTTAAGTAGCATTTTGTTAGATAAACATTAATAATTATAAATAAATATAGTTTGGAACTATAAATGGATATTCATAATTCCAAACTATTTTTATTTATTTTTAAATATCATATGACTGAACACTTTTGTCATTGCTAATTTTGATGATAATTATAACCAAGTACTTTATTTACTTTTACTTTCCATATCACACAACTTTATTCTAAATTCGTCTCTCTTCTTAGATTTTTTTCAAGAGCATCTATGTGTTGTAAACATATTGAATAGTTTATTTGCAAATTTTACAGCTAATTGGATTCCAAAGTCTATTTTAAAGTAGTACATAATAACTTGATTTTATTATGACTAAGGTTTATTCAAGGAAACTAAGGAATTTCTACATCAGAAAGATGTACCAATATGTATCCAAATTAAATAAGTTATAAGGAATAGAGGTGAAAAGATAAAGTAATCCTTACCTATTAATGATATGAACATTTATAGTTAAAAAAACATAATCAGCAAATTTTACAAAATAATAAAAGTGGTATACTGTATTTATAGATGAAAAATCAATGATATTCCTTTACACCACCATCAACCAATTAGAAAATATAATATAAAATAATACACCACCTTTAATACCAATAACTCATTCTCCATACTGAGTAAGTAAAAAGAAAAATAAAGCTACACAATCATCTCAATGTGTGCAGAAAAATACATTTGCTGTTTTGCTGGATTGGCAGGTGTCAACTTTGCATTACTGCCACACTCTTCTAAGGTCTTCTCTGCAGCGCAGATGCCAGGAACTCATTTTCCAGAATCTCCTTCTTGGTTTAGTTCCAGGATAGATTTTGCCAATAAGAGGAACTTGTACAATATTTGCAAAGTGGACTGGAGGAGAGATCGTCACCCCAGGGAGATTGTGGCAGTCAGATGCAATGGCTTCACAAGTCCCTGCTTAATTGCTGCAGACCAAGACCAAGACCTGGGTCTTTTCCAGACTCTTCACAATCACGGTAGTTTTCTGGCAAACTTGGGAGAGTCACTCATTTCAGTGCTTCAGGTTGAAGTCATTAGTGACTCTTCCCTTGACCTTTCAACTGCAGCTCTTTCCGAACTTCACTCAGCCAGCTCTATCCACATTCTTGTAAGTACCATTTCCTTTATTAAACCCCTTTATTCCAATGATATTTAGAGTGATTCTGTTTTACTGACCAAAGCAAGCCTGATAAAAAATGAGTTAAAAATTAGAAAACTAGAAATAGATGAAAATATTCTTGTGCTGAGAAAGTTTCTCTAACAAAAACTTAAAAATACATTTTAGCAAATGAATAAATCTAGATACATTCCTTTTAAGGTCAGAAACAAGAGAGTTATGCCCACGATCACTACTTCTGCTTAACAGAGCTGACTAGGGAATTAAAAAAGTCATAAGGAATAGAGGTGAAAAGATAAAGTAACTCTTACTTGTAAAGGACATGAACACGTACAGAAAAAAAGTCATCAAATTATACAACATAATAAAAGTGGTATGCTATATTTGTAGATGAAAAGTCAATGGTATTCCTTTATACCACCAACAACCAGTTAGAAAATGTAATATAAAATAATATACCACTTTTAATAGCAACAACTCATTATCCAGAAATTAAGGCATAATTGAAAAAGATTATTATATAAGTAGCATGGCATCCTATGGTGTCATAATTAGTATTATTACTAATACTAATTAATAATTAATAATTAATAATTAATAATAATTAACAATTAGTAATAATTAATAATTAGTAATAATATAATAAATAATTACTAATACTAATTAATGATTAGTATTAATATTTTAATATCAATAATTTAATTAAATTAAACATTAATAATTAGTGAGTCTGGAACAATTTCCTGTCTGCCTACCACCAGGTCTTAAACCAATGCCATATATTTCAAGAATTGTTATGGCAGCAATCAGCTTCTAGACACTACTGCAGCAGCAAACAATCCTCAAAATCTCATTGGTTTATAGCAACGAATATTTCTTAAACATATTGTGTGAGGGCTTGAGTTGGCTATGGCTACAGTGTGTTCTGCTGGGCATCACACGCCTTATTTTAAGACGCAGGCTGAAGTAGGAGGCGCTGTCTAAGCTGTGCTCAGGGAAGAGGGCAGAAATTCAGGAAGGCAGAGCTTAAGCACAAAATCTCACTTAAAGTTTCTCACGTTGCTCACATCCCAAGCAATGTCAACAGGGCAAGGGAAGTAAGTATATTCCACTTTCAGGAAAGCATGGAAAATATAAAGGAAAAAACAATTGCACACAAATGAAATAATCTACCGTGTGTAATGTGCTAAGCACCTTGCCTGGAGCACAATAAACATTTAATACATTTTAGCTTTTATTTTCACTTTTTTTTGTTGTTGTTTAATTCTCTCAATAGCTATGAGAAAAATTATGTTAAAAGTAAGTCACCTAAGTTTCAGAGGAACGAAATAACTTTATTATATAATGGCAGCTCTTTGATGACTAAGGTGTACCGGACCCAAGCTATGGTGTTTTCAATTGCCTCATATGCATGCAAAAGCTGGACAATGAAAAAGAAAGATCAAAGAAGAATTGATGCATTTGTATTATGGTGTTGGTGAAGTATATTGAATATATCATGGACTTCCAGAAGAATGAACAAATCAGTCTTGGAGGAAGTACAACCTGAATGCTGCTTAGAAACAAGGAAGATGAGACTTTGTCTTGCTTACTTTGGACATGTCATCAGGAAAGACCAATTGCTGGAGAAGGACATCATGTTGTTAAGTAGAGGGTCAGAGAAAATGAAGGAAACCCTCTGTGAGCTGGATTGACACAATAGCTGCAACAATGGGCTCAAACATACCAATGATCAAGAAGATAGCACAAGACTGGGCAATGTTTCATTCTGTTATACATAAAGCTACCATGAGTCAGAGCTGACTTCATGGCAACTAACAACAACATTCTGACACCATGGAAAATGCATTTTCCACAACCACACAATGATACAGAAACCGATAACAAAGTTGGCAGTGTCCTGTGAGACAAGCTCTTAGTCCTGACATGGAAAAGCTCTAGTAGCTTAAATAAGCTTCAGTGGTGAATTGTCCGTAGACCATAGCACACCCAAGTAATACATCCACCCTTCAAGAATAATTTTCACATTTCTTCCAGAATTCTAGTAAGAATATTTTACAGATAATTAATGAAGCCTCACATTGTGGAATGCATGGAGGAACAAATTCATTAACTGGAAGCTTTGACCAAAATTTTGTTTCCTCTTTCATTTTCATATGAGGAGAGTTTTTACTGATCAGTCAACTCAGCCATTAACTGCTTGACAGTAATGTTTCTCAGGGAGAATTAATTGTCATTCTGGTTAAAATATTTATCAAGCTTCAGAGTGAATATGTTTTCTAGGACCTGATCACCTCTGGATTCTGATGAAACTAGATTCTGGTTAAGCAAGCCAATGACACAAATATGTACAATCCCAACCTCATGCCCACTTACTTCGGTAACATTCTACTTTTGCAGGGTCTTGAGAAGACTAAATGAGGTAAATAAAAAGCACTTGACATAGAGTAGGAGTTTTTTCAAACGACAGCTGCTATTTTTTTTTTTTTTTTTTTTTTTGAGGGCTAGGGTAAGAGGGAAGATAAAAGATGTGTAAGCCGTAATCTCTAATGTTAAAAGTTTATAATCTAATATCATTCCTAGTCTGCTGCATATAAAAATAAAACTGAAACAGCTGTAAACCCACTCTGGAAAATGTCTTTAAATATTCTTCCTCAGTGATCACCCAGCTTAAGAAGTCAGCAGGATCCCCAGAATCATCTCTTTCTTTTTCATTGCTGTATTAAGTCATTTATTCCTATACTCATTCATTCAATGAATATTTATTGAGTTACAGGTATATGCTGAGCAGTGTTAAGCACTAAAGCTGCAAAGCTGAATAGGACATAGTAATCCGTTTCCTCTCACTGGATTCTTATGTCGCCATTTACCTACCAAATATTGTAAGTGGACTGGCAAATAGATGATGTGATTCTATTACTTGTGGAAATCTTGCTTTTTATTTTAATATTGGTGATTTAAAAAAAAAGCTTATGTATAGCATCATCTTCCTAATTTTTTATTGGAAAAGAATATTGTAGAAGGATTTTGATTTTGTAATACATTCCACTCAGCCCTTCTAACTAGAGTTCAGAAAAATTCTCTAGTCCCACTTACAGCAATTTTATAGAATCTTGTCATGCATAGTTGCATGCAAGTTTTATGCCTCACTTTCACTTCTTTCCTAGATGCCCCCTTCACCTTTAACTCCTTCAATTATTTAATCTTTCCTTTAAAAATTCATTTACTTCCATAAGCCACCTCAAATCCTTTGTGGAAGAATGCTTAGTATAAATACTGAAATTGTCTAGGGTGCCTTTGGAAGGATGGAGGTGGATGTAGCTGTCTTTATAGGTATTAATATTTAAGTTGTTTTCAAAAACTGCCTTGTTTTATTTATTTTTTAACTCAGATGCAATTCCATAATTAAAATGAACTATAACAGCTTAAGAATTAAGAAGATGGCATGGTCTTAATATTCAAATATTGTATAATCTCACTTATATGAAATATCTACAATAGGCAAAGGTATAGAGACAAAAGTCCATTAGTGGTACCAGGGCAGAAGATGGGGAAAGAAGGAGTGTTTGTTTAGAAAGCAGGGAGTTTCCCTTTAGGTGATGGAAAATTTCGCAACTATTATGGGTGAAGGTTGCACAACATGGTTAATGTAATTGATATCGCTAAACCATACACGTGAAAAATGTAGAATTGGCAAATGTTGTGTTATACATATTTCTACAACAATAAAAAAGTTCAGTGCAGGAAGAGGCATTTTCCTAGCATTCTGGATTTTTTATTATGTTCATTAAAAAAAAATGAAAAAAATTACATCATCATTTTTCATTCTTCAATGGGGGGAGTCCAAAGAGAGAGGCCTGACATGTTTCATGCACATTGCACCAAGTGGATAAAATGGCACAATTAGATCTACCCTGTGAGTCATGGACAGATGGTACCCTACAACCCAGTGCAGCACAAACCACATGGGGCAAGTGGCCAGGGAGAGAGGTCTTCCTCCTTCCCTCTCTGAGGCCAGCATGTCTAGGTTGGGCAACCCTTCGTGATAAAGAATTCTCAACCTCATGACAAGGTCAGTGTCAAGGGAAACCTTTCCTAGAGAACATGCTGGTGCCAACAACCATGGCCACAAAAAGCATTTTGAGATCTTAAGCTTTCAGTTGGATGACTAGATATTTTATAATATTAAGACTAATGGTTAGTTTTTTTAGATGTGATTATGAAGTTATGGTTATACATATATTTTTAAATTCCTTATCTTTTAGAAATACATAGTATTTACAGATAAAAAAAAGAAATGAAAATGTAGTTGTTAGCTATTCTCAGTAACTCAATAAATGTTTAATGAATGTCTCATGTCTTCAGGTACAAACTATGCAAATGGTAATTAATAAATAACTATAAAGATAAAAGTTGTTTTCTTAGGTAGAAAAGTGGATAAGGCAGTTTTTTTGAAGCCAGACTTGGTACAAATTGCATTCTTGACCTCAAGGAATTTAAGGAACAAAGATTAACCTTTTTCCTCATTGAATTGTGAAGGAACCTGTAAGATTTCTATGTTTTATTCTGGGTTGAATAAAATTCTAATTTTAAAACAATTTAGCATAATATTAAAATATTGTATATTAGTCACAACTGAGACTCCAGTGTTGTAATTCATTAAATAGACTTAATGCATCTCAAGACTTCAGCTTCTCAGTGATGGAGTCTTCTAATAGACCATCTCATTTTGGTCTTCAAAATACATATAAAAGTAGTGCTCTTGTATTATAGAAATAGAAGCTTTAGTAATGTCTTTTAACATTTATCTGTTTATCTGGCAGGTGCTTATCAAAGACTGTCAAAACAATGGCAGGCACTGGACTAAGGATACTGAAAGCCTCCCCCACGGACAGACCTCAAGGTTTTACATGGAGATAATCTGTCAAGGAATTAGAATAAATTAGGCAAAAGAGGTGCTAATGAGACCCCCAGTTCCATGCAGTAGATCTCTGTATTTTCTGTTTCCAGGGAACATGCAGAGCAACAAGTCTTGAGTTGGTGGTATAGATTACTGGGGAAAGCAAAGCTGTAAGAAGCATCATCCTCAGATGACCATAAATCAAAAAAACCCAGTTGCTATCAGGTCAGTTCTGACTTATGGTGACCCCATGTGTGTCAGAGTAAAACTGTGCTCCATAGGGTTTCCAATGGCTGATTTTTTCCAAAAGTATATTACCAGGTCTTTCTTCCTTGGTGCCTCTGGGTGGATTTGAACTGCCAACCTTTTGGCTACTAGCTGAGCGATTAACTGTTTGCACCACCCAGAGACTCCATGCCCAGGCATAAGGTCCTTAGGTCTAAGCTGGAATAATTATTCACAAATTCAACTAGAAGTTTCTAATTTTAATGAAAAATGAGTTTGAATTGTTCCTCTGGGAACCTGGTATGTGGGAGGGAGAAACATCTTGAAAAGAGCCTAGCATTTGTTGCAAAGAAATATGGTCATTTAAAATGTCAACCCTTGGCAAAAGTTAAGAGCAAAACACCAGAAATTAACTCAGCAGAAACATTTATACGGACAGTGAGTTAATGCGACCATGCGTGCAGCTTTATACACTGACTTGAAACATGGTTAGAAACTAGGAATCAGAGCAGAATGACTAGTCTTAAAGTAGCATCTTTAGGCATAAAGTTGTGAAAAATCAGATTTTTTAAATTAATTGCTTTAATCAGCTCAGGAGTTGGTCCTCTAGTTAAGTGCCTTGGATGCAGACATCCCCGCTCCAGTCATTGCTGATGATAAAAATAATAATAGTTACAGCAAAAACGAGCACTTGTACATACTATGCACCAAGCACCACAAGTCCTTCACATTTATGAACTCATTCAATCCTAATAACAAACTAAGAATGTGCTGGTATTACTTTCTTTTTAAAGAGAGATTTAGACTCTTTCTCAGTGTAATGCAGCTCCTAAGTGGTTGAGTTCTGAATCAAACACAGGAGATCTGCCTCCACATTCTGTGCCACTAACAATTGTGGTGTAGTTTTCCTGAAAGAGAAGTCTGTATGACTTAGACTAGATAGTCAGCTAAGCTTGACAATATTAAATTAAATTTAAATCTAATTTTGTGTATGGAGTTCGTACAATTTTAAAAACAAATCAATATACAAATCAAATACAAACAAAACGACAATGCCAAAAAAATTCAAATTAAGAATGTTAATTTAATCTAAGAGGTGATGTTATTTTGCTAAACCTAAAATTTAAGTTGCTTTAATGGTAAAATGATGTAACCCAAGTCCACTTGCACATTAAATATTTTTCTGAATTGGCCTTTGGTGATACTAATGTAGAGACTATTTGCATGAATATGTTATTTAAAAAATGGTATATCTAACTTCAAGTGTATGTATTCTAGATCGGAATAATAACACCTCAAAATTAACCAAAATTCTATGGCTAACAATTCTGATCTTGCATTTTTAACACAGAATTATTTGATAGTGCTTTAAAATTATTTTGATCATTTAAAGGTAAAGTAACATTGGAATGTATCTGTTTAATGGGTATCTCTATAAATTAGGATGCTTTTTTTGGCTAAAAGTAAAAAAAAAAAAAAATTGACTGGCTTTAATTATAAGGAAATTTATTATGTCTAGTAATAAGAAGACCAAAGGCAAATCAACTTCAGCCGTGATATGAGCTGGGTTACTACTATGCTTTTCCTCTCTTTGTCGTTCTTTGAATTGACTTTCTCTTCAAACAAGTTCCCCCCATTGGCAGAACTGTACCCCTCATTCACATGCAAACCAATCCCTTTGAAGGAGCTGGAATCACCCTCATTGGCTTACATTAATCAGGATCTGCAGTCTCATCTGAAGCACACAGCCATGCAGGAGGACAAATACCTAAACATAATCAAATCTGTGAAAGAGGAAAAGGAGGGGTGATGGCTATTTAGTGGGTAACCAAGTATTCTGACAACAGTATATAAAATAATTGTGGAAATGAAGAATAAAATAAGTTTCCATTGCCTAAATATGTCTTACTAATGAACTGCTTTAGCCTTTTCTACCTACAAATATTGGATCTGCCAAATACATTCTCTCACAACATAAATATGGTTCTGACCACCACAATGCAGGTTTTTTATTTTTAATTGGAATGTCTTTATAACAAAGGATATGTGAGGACACATTCTCTCATTACTTATCTCTATTTGAACTTCTTTAAAAAAATTGTACAGAACTCTGTGATATCATTTAGCCTTAACATGGAGCAACAGAATTTGCAATGTTTAAGTAAATTGTGTGGCAGTGTTAGGTTATAAGATGATCCTGATGATCCAGGATATGCTTATAACATTTTTAATTTTTATAAAGATAAAAACAGAAAATGCAAAAATCCTCATAGATCGCTCTCAGACCCAAAAGAATATTTCCAGAAACCCGCAAACACGGTTTGAGAAATAAGTTATGGTGAGGTGTATATAGATAACACCCTAGGATTGTTATGGCAGAGGAAAAAATCAGAAAGAAATAAAACTGACCATAGAATGTTTATTTATTTGAGGAAAGATAAGAGGGGATGAACTGGGTGGTGCAGGAAAAAATCATGCCAGGCAAGACCTTTCTTCTTAGTTTCTCTCACTCAAAATACTAGCAGCGCTGAATAACTGATTTTGCCCATGATGATTATATGAAGTCTATGCATACAGATGTGTTACTGAGTTCTCCTCTCTGACAACACATTACTAAATGATTATTTCATACTTTCTAAACATAATTTTCAGTTACTTATGTTATTTACATAAGAATTGGAAGTAGAAATGTTTGCGTAATAACAAATTCGCCCAGGTCTTCACCTCACCAGCTCATAGGTAGCTCTGGGCTAGCTACCTGGGAGAAGTATAGGAAGATTGGGACATTGGAAAAGTCAAGTCACATGTTGCCTCACAGTTCTTTGCCTTCAGTCTTCCTGTCATTCATTATAGGTGGTAGCTGGGCCATCACCACTGATGTGTCATTATCCTGAAAGCCAATTAGGAGGTGCTTTGGCTTCAACACGAGAGGTTTTTAAAAAAACACATGTTCTGAATATAAAGAACCAGTTTGTTGTTGCCTTAGGTCTTCTGAAACTTGGATGTCTGTTTTGGAAGCTCTGCAAGTGAATGGAGAAGCACCAATGTGAGCTGAAAGGGCTAATTCTCATCCCACATGCGTTTAAAACTTCAAGTGTTTTAAGCACTGGGCAAATCTGGAAACTTGAATTATAAGTGTGCAATAGACTTTGTTAGGAAGAGTGTCAAAGGTCACTTGAGCCTTACATTTCTGAAGGTGATATTTTACCTTAGCTTTTACGTTGATACCAAGAGCTCAGGGCAGGGACTTGTAATCAGTCTGTCACAGGGCATCACAGGTCCTGCCAGTAATATTTTTCACATCCTTTGATGAAATATTGCATTTTAAATGAAATACGGTGTCTCTCTTTCCAATCTGAAGCGATGACTTGTCAATGAAATCTCAGAAGTTTATGAGTATGCATACAAGAACAAAACGGGGAGGGTACAGCGTGCCCTCTGTGAGTGGGCAATAAGTCAAGGAGCATTTATGAAATGACTGTGCAAGAGCTATTAACCTTTTGGTTAGCGCCAACAGGTTATTTAGCCAAGACCTAGCGTTAGGGCTAAGGCGATACCCCTGTGGCTTCATTCTCCCAAAAATGTATCTAACACAAGCACAAGCTGGTTAAGTGTTTACTCACTGGGGCTTCCCCTACCAATGAATTTAATATGACTTGTAGCCCCGCCCGCCACTTTTGAGTTCTGATAAGTGTCTCTAAAGGACATTGTTTTTGTTATCTAGCGCTGCAATAACAGAAATACCACAAGTAGGTGGCCGTAACAAACAGAAATTTATTTTCTCACAGTTTTGGAAGCTAGAGTCCCAGTGCAGGATGCCAGCTCTAGAGGAAGGCTTTCTCTCTCTCTGGTTGGCTCTGGAGGAAGGTCCTTGTCTCTTCTTAGCCTCTGCTCTTGGGCATTCTTCATGTCGCTTGGCATCTCTCTTCCCCATCTCTGCTTCTTTGCTTGCTTGTCTAATCTCTTATATTTCAAAAGAGATTGACTCAAGACACTTTCTACACTAATTCTGTCTCATTAACATAACAAACAACCCATTCCCAAAGGGAATTATAACCACATGCATAGAGGTTAGGATTTAACAGCACCAATTTTTTAAGAGCACAATTCAGTCCATAAAAGGAATTCACACAGCTTAAAAACTATTCACCTTACTGAGAATATAATGCCATAAGGGCTGGTGGTGAAAACCAGCCTAAGTCTCACATACGCTGATGGCCACTGCCTGAGGTAATTAGTGGTGATTCCTGGTCTTTGCAGCAGAAGGCCCGGTTATGCTCCTATATGGAGGAAGAGGGTGGGGTGGCCCCTCACAATAGTATGTGTGGGGGTAGCAAGCAGTCCTTTGAATGACTTGGGGTTTTTTTCTTTAGTCTTTAAAAATGCATTAAGATTGCATTTTATTGCTTTGGCCAGTTTAAAATTAAGAATATAAATTATTAAGTTGATACCTCAATGTTCGTTTGCTTTAAATAGTTGACAGGCAGATTGAGGGCTGGAATTCTCACTTGTGGATAATAAACCAGCACTCTAAAATTATACAGAGATGAAACATAGGTTTTCTATAGCAATATCTAGCTTTTCAGTTTTGCTATGAGCTGGAATCGAGTCAATGGCAACAAGTTTTGTTTTTTCTTTTTTTTTTTTATGACATTGGTTAACAACCCAACAACATGTCAACACTCTCCCTTCTCGATCTTGGAGGACCTTTTTTTCGGTGCAAATATACATAGCCAAAGTCACACCATTTCGAAAGTTTCTACATTTACAATTTAGTGACATCGATTACATTCTTCCAATTGTGCTGCTATTCTCACTATCCTTTTCCAAATTATTCCATCACCATTATCTTCAA
>NW_004443995.1:297596-298750 GCF_000243295.1 Trichechus manatus latirostris
AGTAGAGGTCTCATACAATAGTTGTCCTTTTGTGATTGACTTATTTCACACAGCATAATGTCCTCCAGTTTTATCCATGTTATGAGATGCTTCACAGATTCATCATTGTTCTTTATTGTTGCATAAGTCTCCATTGTGTGTATGTACCATAGTTTGTTTATCCATTCATCTGCTGATGGGCATCTAGGTTGTTTCCATCTTTTTGCCATTGTGGACAGTGCTGCAATGAATATGGGTGCGCATGTATCTATTTGTGTGGTGGCTCTTATTTCTCTAGGATATATTCCTAGGCGTGGGATTACATTTTACAGTGCTTTTTTTTTTTGGGGGGGGGTAGTGCTGATGTTTTCTTTGTTCTTCTTACTCGCCTGTGCTGAGTTCCTTTTGTTTGTTTTGTGGATTTTTTTTTTCATTTCTTCTGTTTTTGTAGGTTTTGTTTTTACCAAGACTATATGTTTTTCTCCTTTATTTTGATGAGTAGGTTTGTTAACTTTCTTTGTCATTACCTTGAAATTTACCCTTATCTTCCTAGATTTGAATCAGTCTATTATTACTTGGCATCACCTTGGCTTCCTCTCCATTAGAAGGTTCTATACCTACACTGTTTATTCCCTCTTTTATTTTTCTGATGCTGTTGTCATTTACAGATTAACCTCTCTGGTGCCCTGTTGTAATTCTTTTGGTTTTGCATAGTCCTTAAGAGTTCATTTCCTAGGTTGGTATCTGGCTGGTACAATCTTGTGTCCTATATCCAGCCTGTGGTCTGAAGTTGTTTGTTCTCAGATCGAAGGACTCCCTTTAATAAGTCTTGTAAGTTTGGTTTGGTTTTTACATAGTCCTTAATTTCTGTTTATCTGGAAGTGACCTAATTTCACCATCACATTTGAACAAGAGTTTTGCAGGATATATTATTCTTGGCTGGCAATTTTTTTCTTTCAAGATTTTATATATGTCATCCCATTGCTTTCTTGCCTGCATGGTTTCTGCCATGTAATCCGAGCTCAGTCTTATTGTTTCTCCTCTGTATGTGACTTTTTGTTTTTCTTGAGCTGCTCTCAGGATTCTTTGTTTGTCTTTGGTTTTAGCGAGTGTGATTATGATATGCCTTGGTGATTTTCTTTTGGGGTCTATCCTATATGGGGTTCGTTGAGCTT
>NW_004443995.1:298850-328117 GCF_000243295.1 Trichechus manatus latirostris
TGGTCAGCTTTTCATCTTTCATGATATTGTGGAAGTTTTCTGTCAGCAATTCTTCAATGATCCTCTCTGTGTTTTCTGTTTTCTCCCCCTGTTATGGAACTCTGATCACTTGCAAATTTTTGCTTTTGACTGTATGCCACATAATTCTTACTGTCTCTTCATTTTTCTTCATTATTTTTTCTGATTTTTCCTCAGAGATGTATCCAAGTGTTTGTCTTCAATTTTGCTGATCCTGTCATCCACTGTTTCAAACCTGCTCCTCAGCCCTTCTATGACACTGTCCATTTCTGAACTCTTGTTGTTTATATTTTGGATTTCTAATTGTTGTTTTTGTGTGTTTTCTAGTTGTGAATTTATTTTAGCATTTTATTCCTGCATCATTTTCCTGAATTCTTCCATTTTTTTGTCTGTATTTTCCATGAATTTGTCTACTTTTTTTCTTCATTTTTGTCAGCCTTTTGCTTTTACTTTTGGATAGCTCTGAATATTAGAGATTTGAATTCCCTATCAGGTAGTTCTAGTGCCTTTTCGTCCACTGGGAAGTCATCTGGTGTTTTATTTTGGACGCCAAATTGAAGCATCCTGTTGTGTTTCTGTAAATGTTTTAATATTGTCTGCCATCTTCAGGGCATTCAGTAGGTATTTTTTTTCTCATTTATTGATGTAAATTTGTTTGTTTCATCCTGCTTTTTTTTTCAGTTTGGCTGTGTCTGAGCAGGCGGGCTGTGTGTTCTTTGTTGTTTGCTCGTCTGTGGGCACGATACGTTCACCTACTTCTCCAGTTGGCAGTGTCAGTTGCTCAGATATGGCACAGCAGGGCAGTTCTAGCTGAAGAGGAGTTGCTGGGAAGGGTTGTTTGTGGCACTTACTATGGCCATCCAGGCGGGCTGGTAATCAGTGCAGGGCAAGTTCCAGTAGGCCGTGCCTGTGCTGCTTGGTGGTGTAATGTTCAGCACATGGTGTAGGTAGGCAGGATGGTGGGGGGAGATTGTGATATGTTGAGCTAAGATGGGTATGGGAGAGAGGAGAGAGAAGAAAGAGGAAAAGGAGCCAAAAACATACAAACAAAAAAGAGTGCAAGGCAGCTTGCTGTTGGAGTGGAGAGATGAGAGACTATGAAATGGAGAAAAACAAAAAGGAGAAGAAGAAAAAAAGAAATGAATAAATAAAATTTAGAAAGAAAAAATAAAAGCAAAGCTCCCAGGGATCCTAGTGGTGCAGCTGTGAGGTCTGGGGAAGTTTCTCCCAGGCAGTGATGTACAGCCTGACTAGAAGTGGTAGAAATGTCACTCAGCACCAGGTATTCAGGGGACAGGAAGGAAAGGAAAGTGTAGAGAGATGAGAAACTGAGTAATGAAGAAAGACAAAAAGGGAAAAGAAAACAAAACAAACAAAAAAAGAACAAGAAAGCCCCCAAAAAAACAAAGAAAAAAAACTCCAAAAAACAAGAAAAAAGAAATGCCCTTAGGGATCTCTCTGCTTATCTGTGCATCCTGAGAGGGTAGGTCCCAAGCCACGCAGTACTGCCCTTCTAGAACTGGCTCCCAATTTGAGAAAAGATACAGAAAACAAAGAAACAATTAAAACAAACAAATGAAAAAGCCCCGGGATCCCACCAGCGTCACAGCACGGGATGGGAAGCAGTCTCACATTCGAGCAGCGTTTCACAGCCTTTCAGGAAGAAGCAAAGATGGCACACGGAGCCAGTTATTTGAGAGAAAGGAGGGGGAGGTGGTAAGAGGTAAGGAAGAAATCTAAAGAAGCTGAAAAAAGCAACACTAGCAGCCAATAAATGGCACTTAGGGAAACAGCCAGTGCAGGCAGGTGGAATCCAAGCAACACTGGGGTGATGCCGGTGCTTCCTGGCCAACAGACTGTGGCTGCAGGAAGCAGAGGAGGCTGAGTGGAGGTGGAGAAGGGTTGGGGGTGGGAAAGCATATATTGCTGGTTACCAGTTGTTCTGTCTCCTGCTGGAAGCTCTTTTCTCATACTCCTTGTTCGCTGGTTTCTGATAGGAGTCCAAGATGACAGATCCGTGCTGTGTTAGCTGATAGGGGACCTCTGCATGTATCTCTCCTCCCTCTCTGTTCTCGGTCAGTTTCTTATTCCATTTGGTGCTTGGCTGAGTTCTTTTTCTCTTTATTTGATGCTTAGGGTTTCAGGATTGCTGTTTTCTCTGTTTGGCTTAGTTATTCAGATCATTGCTGTGGAGGTATGGCATGGTGCTTCTGCCTATAGCACCATGTTGCCCAGAAGTCTGGAATTATTTAAGCATTTTTTTCTAATAGTCACAACTGAATTAGTTCAGCAAAGTAACTGCGCTTGTGTTACTTCAGTGTACTCTCTAAAAAGAGTAAATTATTTTTATTTTCTTAATGTTCTTGGGCTATCTGTTGCCTAAAAGAAAATAACTAATTTAGTTAACAGTTTGTCTAACTCACAATTTTTATATCTTTCATAAATTCCCAGATAGAAAATTGAGCATATATCTGGGCTGAAATTTGCCTCCAAAATGCAGACCAAGGGAAACCATCTCTAATAAGATACTTAAATTTTTAAGAAACTTAGGCGTGTAAGTTAGGAAACTGATCAAACTAGAGATTCCCTAATATAAGGGGTAAATTGTGATGTCAAGGCTGTAGAACTAGTGTTGTTATTGGATTCTGTTGAGTTGAGTCTGACTTATAATGACCCCATGTGACAGAGTAGAACTTCCCCATAGGGTTTTCTTGTCTGTAATCTTCATGGTAGCAGATTGCCAGGCCTTTTTCCAATGGATCTCCTGGTTGGGTTTGAACTGCCAACCTTTCATTTAACAGTCAAACACTTAACAATTGCCCCAGCTGGGCTCCTTAGAACTGGGGTTAGGATGGGTGAAATTCTTTGGTCTTCATTATGACCTCCTACTGTGCTAAGCTATGCCAAGTTGAGGAGACTAATAAATGTTATCCAAATTTTTTCCTGTCTCAAGTTTTTATGTTGCTGTGAATCCCTGTACCATGAGGAGAATCTAAAGACAAGAGTCAATGCACCTGAAGAAAACTGGGCTGGTTTTCAAATATTTAGCAACCCTTACACATATTGTGATCATACTCTGGGAAAATCTCATATTAGTCCACATTAGTAAAAAACTTTTTCCCTTCTAGTTTCTGAGTCGCCCTTTACAGGGTTTAAATAGTATAGCCAGAATGCTCCTTAGAAGCAAAGATGGTGAGACTTCATCTCACGTACTTTGGATAGGTTATCAGGAGGGACCAGTTCCTGGAGAAGGACATCCTGCTTGGTAAAGTAGAGGGTCAGCAAAAAAGAGGAAGACCCCCAACCACATGGACTGATGCCGTGGCTGCAACAATGGACTCAAGCATAACAAGTTATGAGGATGACACAAGATAGGGCAGTTTTTCCTTCTGTTGTGCATGGGGTCACTATTAAAACCGACATGACGGCACCTAACAACAACAAACATCTTTCTAGTATTCTCTGCTTTCAGCCAAGATCCATGTGACACCAGAAATGATATCTCTTGTTCCATATCCTCTTCTGAATCTGGCTTGAATCTGGCAGTTCCCTGTCGATGTACTGCTCCAACTGCTTTTGAATTATCTTTAGTAAAATTTTACTTGCCTGTGATATTAATGATATTGTTTGATAATTTCCACATTCTGTTGAATCACCTTTCTTTGGAATGGGCACAAATATGAATATCTTCCTGTTGTTGGCCAGGAAACTATTTTCCAAATTTCTTGGCATAGACGAATGAGGGCATTGTATCTGTTTGTTGAAACATCTCAGTTGGTATTCTGTCAATTCCTGGAAACTTGGTTTTCACCAGTGCCTTCAGTGCAGCTTGGACTTCTTCCTTGAGTACCATCAATTCTTGATCATATACTAACTCCTGAAATGGCTGAACATTGACAAATTCTTTTTGGTACAGTAACTCTGTGTATTCCTTCCACCTTCTTTTGATGCTTCCTGCATCATTCAATATTTTACCCATGGAATCCTTCAATATTACAACACTTAAAATTTTTCTTCAGTTCTTTCAGCTTGAGAAATGCCGAGCATGTTCTTCCCTTTTGGATTTCTAACTCCAGGTCTTTGCACATTCCATTATAATACTTTACTTTTTCTTCTCCAGCTGCCCTTTGAAATCTTCTGTTCAGCTCTTTTACTTCATCATTTCTTCCCTTTGCGTTAGCTACTCTGCATTCAAGAGCAAGTTTCAGAGTCTCTCCTGACATCCATTTGGTCTCTTCTTTGTTTCCGGTCTTTTTAATGACCTTTTGCTTTCCTTATGTGTTTTGTCCTTGATGTCATCCCACAACTTGTCTGGTCTTCATTAACTTTCAGTGTGTCAAATCAATTCTAGAGAAAGTCTCTAAATTCAGGTGGGATATGCTCAAGGTTGTACTTTGGTGCTAATTTTCTTCAGTTTCAACTCGAACTTGCATATGAAGCATTGATGATCTTTTCTGCAGTTGGCTCCTGGCCTTGCTCTTACTGATGATATTGAGCTTTTCCATCCTCTCTTTCCACAGATGTAGTCTTTTTGATTCCTGTGTATTCCATCAGGTGTGGTTCACGTGTGTAGTAAATTCTATCATGTGATCTCTGGTGTCATTTCTCTCACCAAGGCCATATTTTTCAACTACTTATCCTTCTTTGTTTCCAACTTTTGCATTCCAGTCACCAGTAATTATCAATGCATCTTGATTGCATGTTTGATCAATTTCAGACTGCAGAAGATGGTAAAAAATCTACAATTTCTTCATTTTTGCATTAGTGGTTGGTGCATAAATTTGAATAATAATCTTATTAACTGGTCTTCCTTGTAGGCGTATAGCTATCCTATAACTGACAGTGTTGTACTTCAGGATAGATCTTGAAATTTTATTTTTGACAATTAATGTAATGCCATTCCTCTTCAATTTGTCATTCCTGGCATAGTAGACCATGTTTTTGTCTGATTCAGAATGGCTAATGGAAGTCCATTTCAGCTCACTAGTGTCTAAGATATCGGTTGTTAAGCGTTCTATTTCAGTCTTGATTAATTCCAATTTTCCTAGATTCATATTTCATATATTCCACATTCCAATTATTAATGGATGTTTGCAACTGTTTCTTCTCCATTTGAATTGTGCCACATGAGTAAATCAAGGTCCCGAAAGCTTTACTTTATCCACGTCATTAAGAAAGTAGAAAGTTTTAAATTAGATAACAGAAAAGATTACTTAAGGACCATCAAGGAAAAACCATTGAAATTAAAAGAAAAAGGCAGTAAAGCTATAGAAGTCAGATTATAAGGAGTCCAAGATTAAGTGATAAATAAATGGTGGAATGTGAGGCTACTTCCTGGAAAAGATTTTAATTTAAAAGAAGTGCTAGAACAGGCTGCATAAGTTCAATTACCATCATTGCTGAATAATTGATTCCCACCATTACTAGCCCCCGCTTTGTCTCATGATATTTTTTTCTTCTTTTTCCCTCCTCCTATTCCAGTCCTTATAAAAGTTGAACTAAAGTTTCTCCTTGGAGGGTGGCAAAACAAATTGGTAGCCCTCAAAGATTGCCAGTAACAGGATTAACTCATCTGTGATGTGACAATCCTGACTAACGGCACCAGATAACCTTCAAGGATTGCCAGTAAGAAGTTAGATCATCTGGGACATGCAAGTCATGACTACTGTGAAGAGAAACTATAATTCTGTCCATATAAAACCTTCAGCCAGTCTCCAGTCGGGAAGACAGGTCTTTTGGAGGTGCTCATTCCTCTCTGTCTCCTGTATATCGATCAACAATAAAACCCTCTTGCTGCTCACCTCACCCCTGTCTCAGTATTGGCTGATTTGTGGTAACAGATTTGGTGCTCAACATAGGGCTTCCAGCTGCTTGAGACGCAGCAGCCCTGGGGTGGGTCTGGGACTGATCGACAGCTCTCCTGACAAGCGGCTGCGAGAGGTTTTATTTGCCTCTGGGGAGACTGTCGGCAGGACCAGGGCCTGCCACGGCACCGCCAGTCCCCAACCACGCCAGAAAGAGGTGGGTGAAAAAGGAAGCAAGACTGACATAAGGAGGGATGCCAAGAGGTGAGTCTGCTGCTCCTCTCCCTGTTGCACTCAGGGCTGGGGCAGATAGGGCAGGCCTGAGGTTTCCAGAGTGGGACCTGAGCCCTTGGTTTCTGAGGTGAGCGGCACCTTGAATGACTCACCCCATAAGTAGGATCGAGAGAAGGGACTCTTGGTGGCTCTAGAGCCTTGGTTTCAGGTTCCAGGGTAAGAAGTATGAATGGAGTTGCTGAGATGACCTCTGAACTGCTTCGAGTGTAGGGCTGAGTGTGGGATTGAAAAATCTGCTGCAGTTTGTGTTTTCTTACTGTTTGTGTATACGTGTGTCTGTCCTTGTGAAGCCTCAGAGATCTTGCACCGTCTTTGTGGACGTGTCAGTCCTTACCTGTATAAAGCTTGCCACCAAATTTGTGAATATTTTTGGTTCTAGATTTTTTTTTTTTTTGGTTCTGAGAAAAACGTCCCCAGGGAGGTTGGGGCCCAGAATAGGAAGTAACCTAAGCTAGATATTATATGAGATGTGTTTTATTAAAAAGAAAAAAAAATTTTGTCTTAAAGTAATAGTCACAGTTCCAGAATAGTAAAAAAGAAAGAAATTAGTTACCTTTTGCCCTTCAAAATGCATACATCAACTTAAACATATGTAAATGTCTTCCAGGAGTCAAGAGAGTGAGGGTGGGGCAAGATCAGGCCTCCTCTGCCCCAGCCGCCAGTCTCCAAGGTCGTGTAGCTCCAGGGAAGCTTTTAAAAGACCTTTTCCAACTAGGCAGAGACCCTTTTAAGACAAAGATTAGAAAAATTGCTGCTTTGCTATAGTTATCAGAAATTGGGTGGATCCCAGTCATAAAAAAACTGTAAACAAGTTCTGTCTATTATGGGGGAACTCTAAGAAGTCAAAAAGAATAGAAATCACAATGAGACACACCTGAACTGGCCTGGAAAAATGTTTCCAGCAGTAGCCAGAGGCTTAAAGTTATATCTATATCAAAGAATTGATCAATTGAGCAGAGACTTGTGATTTCCGAAGCCAGCTGATAAAATCTCTAAGGGCTAAAATTAGATTGAGAAAAATATGAGAAATAGTAAAAGTTAAATGAAAATTAAAATATTTAAAGACTTTTCAACAACAGTTATGTTTTATTATATATAGGCCTAAAATAATTCCCAAGATATTTTATGTAACTTATTGATATTAAATTGAGTTAATAAATATTTGTCATAATTTAAGCTTATATACTTAGGTTTTTTATGCCACAAGAGGAAGAATACATATATATATTTAAGTCTGCTAATGAGTGTGTTCATTTTTGCCATTTTAAAAGAATGCACTATAGGAGCTATGCAACAAAGATGACATTTAAGAGGTTTATTAAAAAAGAAATTTGTTTAATATGGTCAAAAGTTTTGTCTGACTAAAGTTTAGTGGTTTAATTTATGAGATTTTTTCAAACTTTAATGTTGAATGGCATGCAGGGCAGAGAGTTGAGTTTGCTGTTGGAATGGCAGGGTTTTCTTTGATTTCTGAGTTGAGGGGTTAATTTGTTCTTTGTGTGGTCTGCCTTGTTGGAGTGAGATTTCTGGGTCGAAGGCCAGGCGATGTGGCTTTGGAGAAAAGAAAAGAGCTTTTTTTTTTTTTTTTTGCCTTTGAGATCTTTGGTTAAATGACCTGGGTGTTGTTTCACGGTGGCCTGTGGTAGGCTCCTGAGGGCTCTGGAACTTCATGGAAAGCCGCAAGGGATTTTTGTAAGAGAAGGGTACTAAAGGGGGTTATTTAGCATGTTGTAAATTGTACGAGGAGTGTTGTTGGGATCGGGGGACACACCTGATTCTCGTTGGGCTGAAATTTGTGTGTTGGTATTTCCTCCTGTGTTTTTGCCTCCTGTTAGACAGCAAATATATAATATTATGTCATAATTTTATTAATATTTCTTTATTGTTAAGTTGATCACTAATTTATTTTTTTAAATCTAGCATTATCAAAGCCAATAGTTTGAAGAATTCACATCATTCATCTCTGAAGCCTTTTTTTAATTACTACTCGAGTATTTAGAGATTAGTATATTCTTGGTATATCCTGACTATATGGTATTATGCTTGATAATTATTATGTATTATATCTGAAGTTCTTTAAAAATATGGTTAATGGTTATATTTAAAAATATTTTATCAAAAGTTTTTTTTTAACTGATTTTATTTGGCCTTTACATTGGGCTTGTAATTAATTTCTATCAGGTCTTTCACTATAAGAGTATTATTTTATAAATTAATCACAGCCATATTAAGTTTGTCATCTGCAGATAAGTTTTTACTTCACTGATTTGCTGAAAACGTTTGACCAAAATATCTCAACAAAGAGACAAACTATATTGGACTTATGAAAAGGACTGTGACTAGACTCAATCAAGATTTCCAGAACTCTTATGCTGAAGCTGATGGGTTTCCAGAATCATGTGGAACAAAAATTGACTACATAAGACTGAGTAAATGAACAGATACTATGGTTTTATGTGAGAATATTGCAAATGTTTTAAGGCCCTACTTTTTGGATATAAACCATTTTCCTTTCTCCTAAATTATCTAACTAATGGGTTAGATATTGTAACTCTTGAATTAGAAGTTCCTGTTGATAAGCTTAACAAAGTTGTAAATATCATAACCAGAGAAGTGTCTAAAATTTGAGCTATGATTTTACAAGATAGAATACTATTAGCCTTCCTGTTAGTTTCTCAAGAAAGTTTGTGCCTTAATAAACATTGCTGTATTTATATTAATACTCAATCTAGGGTTTTGCAGAATGTAGTTACCACTGAGACACATGAAAAGCCATTACTGATACTGCTTATGCATGAACAAACATCTCATGAGATTTATTTCCCTGGTTCAAAGACCTTAGGGTCATAGTTTCATTGGGTATTTAAGACAGTTGGCCTAATATTATTGTTAGTGTTTCTGCTTTATTTTGCTGTATGGTGCTTGAGAACTTAAAAACCAAATAGTGCCCAATTACCATTTATTGACCATTTTTGATAAAAGAATCTATAACAAGATCATGATCCAAAAGAAGAAAATTGATATTTTTATGCAATAATGTTTGGCCCCAATATCAATTAAGAGACCAGGAAGGATGGCCACAGCATAGATTCATGGCTTGCCATATGATTCTACAGCTTGATTTGTTTTGTAGGAGGAAAAAGAAATGGGAAGACGTTCCCTATGTCCAAGCTTTCATGCCCCTCTACCAGATCTTAAACCCTTCTTACCAAGTTCTTTTTCAGGGAAAACTGAAGACAAAGGTGCTCCCTGAGTCCTCAACAGAGGACTCCCTCTTGAAAAGATTAGTCCTGGTACCTGCTTCGGCACCGCCCCCCCCTCCCCCCCGTATGGAGAAGGCGCAGTCGCAGCCGACAGGTCAGGACAGAGAGAGATGGAGCCTGATTGTAGTACCGAGAGGGAAAAAGAGGTTGGCAGAGAAAGAGAGCCGGAAAGTGAGAGTTCAACTGCCTCAGGTATGGTCTTCCCCTCCCAC
Organism: Trichechus manatus latirostris; assembly: GCF_000243295.1. NCBI lineage: Eukaryota > Metazoa > Chordata > Mammalia > Sirenia > Trichechidae > Trichechus > Trichechus manatus. The sequence goes on from NW_004443995.1 coordinate 308,442, forward strand.
ACCCATCAGGGTACTGTTTTTGGTGAGGGCATTGCCGGGGCTTGGGAAGGGCAATTACTCAAAATTGTTTTTAAAGTCTTCAACAATAGAGATCAGGTGACAGAACAAAAAGGAAAAAAAAAAAAGAAAAGAAGCAAAAAGCGGCCTTGCTGACAGCCGTCCTAGCCCCTCCAGGTCCAGAGGAAAAAACAAGAGGCCAGGAGCTACACAGCCTAGGACCTGGATAGGGCGAAAGAATGGGACTATCACCTCACCTCTCATTCTAAATGGCTGACAAACTCTGAAGAAATGTACTGTTACCTGACACCAAAGTATATGGTATAGTATCAGCTCTATATGAAGAGATTCACTACGAGAGAGACGCCAGCCTTGAATGGATCCAACAGGTGGTCACCAGGCCAAATCTCTTGAAAACCATCCGGTATGCTACAAAGAAGTGTCACCTATGTGCAAGACACAACCCAAAGACTGTGCCCCACCCGACAGAACCGAGAGTCCAACACCAAGGAATAAACATGAAAAAAGACTGGCAAGTGGATCTCACAGTAATGCACCGGGCATCCAGGAACTTCAGGTACCTGTTGGTCTTCGTGGACACCTACTGAGGGTGAACAGAGACTTTCCCTTGTCAAACTGAACAAGCCCAAGAAGCCATCAAGGCATTACTCAAGAAAATCATACCTTAAAAAGAACTTGGCAAAACTTTGCCAAGAAGACAAACTCCACTTAGATGCAAGTGTTGCCCATTGCTCTGCTCAGAATCCGGGTAGTCCCTCAAAGCAGACTTAAATTAAGCCTTTATAAATTAATATATGGGAAACCATTCTTGAAAAAGTTGACTTTCTCCACCTCAGTAATGACTGAGGTAGAGAAAAGAGACTGGGTCAGTTCTCTGAGAACTGTTATAAACACTGTTAATCAATATGCTTTTTCCTGTTTGTCTTTCCCTTCTGACACTCCGCTTCATAGGTTCCAACCCAGAGATCGGATCTTGTTGAAAACCTGGGAAAAAATCAACACCAGGAGAAATCAATTGGTCCCTAGGTAGAAAAGACCTTTTAAAGGTTTCCAGCATTTTTCCTTCGTTAGGATCCTGGTTAACCTCCTTAATAACCTTAGGAATAGTGATTATTCTAGTTTGTTTTTGTGTTCCCTGTGTGTTTTATGACAATATTGGCAAGAGGAACTACAGACACCCTTATGGCTAGAGATATTTTTACCCTGGTAAGTCGGGATCCCTCTTCTTCAGGCTTTGGGGATGCATGGCATCTAATTCACCAAGATGGAGCCAACTTCCACTCTAACTCAATCCCCCCACCCCCGTCCACTGCCCTGAGCCGATACTGGGAGCTTTCTCACTCCAGCGATGCCCCCAACCAGCAGGAAGTAGCCAGAAGAGAAGCAACGCCCTGTTTCCCAAGATTGAGAAACTTCCAATAAAAAGGGAGGATTGGAACAGGCTGCATAAGTTCAATTACCATCATTGCTGAATAATTGATTCCCACCATTACTAGCCCCCGCTTTGTCTCATTATATTTTTCTTCTTTCTGCCTCCTCCTATTCCAGTCCCTATAAAAGTTTAAGATTAACTAAAGTTTCTCCTTGGAGGGTGGCAAAACAAATTGATAACCCTCAAAGATTGCCAGTAACAGGATTAACTCATCTGTGATGTGACAATCATGACTAACGGCACCAGATAACCTTCAAGGATTGCCAGTAAGAAGTTAGATCATCTGGGATGTGCAAATCGTGACTACCGCAAAGAGAAACTATAATCCTGTCCATATAAAACCTTCAGCCAGTCTCCAGCTGGGGAGACAGGTCTTTTGGAGGAGCTCATTTCCCTCTGTCTCCTGTATATCAATTTACAATAAAACCCTCTTGCTGCTCACCTCACCCCTGTCTCAGTATTGGCTTTTGTGGCAGGTGGCTCAGATCTGCGATTTGTGGTAACATTACAGTTCATCAGGATGTGAGTATAGAAATTGAGATTATAATTTACTCTGTGTTTGCCATTTCTCTTCTGCATATTCTTGCTTTTTTTTCTTTCCTATCACCACAACCCATATACGCTCATATACACAATGTTCTTTAGGGAAATAAAATTATTCATTGTATATGAAGTGTTTTTAAAATACCAATGTTTTTATTGGATAGTTCTCCTGAACAAGACAATAGATACTAGCAATAAAGAAAAAAATTTTCCCTTAAACATCGATGAGACAATATATATGCCAATAATAACCACTCCACAGTTATTGGAACACAAAAACTAACCCTTTAAACTTCTGTCTCTTCTTTTTCATCATCTAAGCTGCAAATGAGAATATTCAATACTGTTAGTCTGCATTGATTCTATGAAGCCTCATTCTATACTTGAGAATATGGAATACTGACAAAACAGAATTTATATTCTTTCTTTGGCATCAATTCAAAAGAAGCACAAAAAAAATTAATTTTATGTTCTTTTTGAAAATGAGTTGAGTGTGACATGTTACACATTGTTGTTGTTAGGTACCATCAAGTCAATCTTCGACTCATGGTGACCCTAAGTGACAGAGTAGAACTGCCCTATAGTGTTTTCTTGGCTGTAAATCTTTACAGCAGGAGATTGCCAGGTCTTTCTCCCTTGAAGCCACTAGGTAGGTTTGAATCATCAACCTTTAGGTTAGCAGCCAAGTGCTTAACCTCTGCGCCACCAGGGCTCCCTATATTACACATTAGAGGCTGGAATTGTAATGAAAAATTGACACTAGCGATAGCCTTCATGTCATGCTCTACTCTTCATGTGGCTCTTAAATTATTAAGAAATTGAAACTAGTATTGCATCATGTAAACCTTTTCCCCCTTTATAATTGAATATATTCTCCATAATATTGCCAGGCTGTTATTTTCCCAACTCCTGAAGATATTTTTATGTACCCACATGAATTCTTTCTGCCCTTCTTCCTGCTTACATCTTTGGTATAATCATCTAGTTTCTATCTCTTTAAATCCAGTCTAGCCTAGAAGATCATATCCAACTTCCTCCCTAAAGATGCCAGCCCCTCACCAGCCCTCATGTTTACTCATAATCTGCTCCTTCCTCAGAGTTTTTTTTTTAACCATTCTTTATCCCAGCATCACATGATACCATAATTCTTCAGTTACTACAATCTTGCCTTCATAACAGACTTTTCATTTCGTAGCAGCAAGGACTGCGTCGTATTTATCTTTGGTAACTTCAGAGTCTAATCCAGTGTCTGGCATATTCTAAGAATTCGAGAAGCCTTTGAATGAATGAATGAATAGATGAATAAATGAAGGGACAAATAAGCATGATTACTATTTAAAAAAAAAATCTTTCCTGTTTCTTACCTATATAGTGTCATAATCATTTTCTATGCCATGACAATCCAATCACATAGTCTCCTATATCTGTCTTTTCCATTATTTTACATTGCCACTCCGTCATACTGGATTCTTATTTCTATACCAAAATGATTGTTCCCCTCTCCTAATTGGTTTTTCTTCCTCTAGAGCTCCTTTCAACTCTCATCATGTATGAATATAGGAGCAGATTTACCATGACACCAATGCAGCTTAAGCCGCGGGCTTCACCTGTACAGGTCTCATTTAAGGTTCCTGGAAGGGCTCTAACAATTTATTCAAATAATCATGTATTTGTAAAATTTACATAATTAAGATATTTTAACATCAGCTTAAACTTCTGTCTTTTTTCATTCCAAATACCACACTGCCCCAACATATTTCTCCTCCTGACAGGTGGTACTGAAGTGGCCACAGACATTTTGATAACTGGCAAAGTGGAGTCGGCATGAAATATTGACATTGATAGCGATAACATAAAACTCATAACATGCTCCCACAAATCGAACCCTGATGACAAACTGGTTTATTGATGTCAGCAATTGAAAAAGTATTTAAAATTGGTTGCTGCATAAGCAAATTTGAAATACTTTTAAATAGAGGTTTTCCCAAAAGTGAAATCAGCCTTAAAAATTTACAGACAATTATTAATAACAAGATGTGAAATTGAAACGAACATTTCCAAAATATCAATAATAAAAACATTTCAACTCATTATACTGAAAGAAAGACAGACTAATGTTTCTATTCTTGCAATACAAAATATTACAAAATCATTGGCATAGTGTAAGCAACTAAGGAGTTTTAAAAAGCATTAGAGGGATATATCAGACACATAATTAATAAAAATATTGTTTTTTTTAATTTTGTAATGTTTATGATATTCATCAGTTTTTATGACATGTAATGTCATGTCATTTCTCTTCTTATTCCACTTAAAATTTCACTTTTGTGCCATCTTTTGAATTTGTATTCTTAGATCAGGAGGTGATCTTAAAGGTCACATAGTTTAACCCACTTTTTGATACCGAAACAACTCTAAAATATTCCTGATAAATTTTCACAGTTAAAAATCCTCTAATACCTCCCCACCCACCCAGAGTACATTGCCCACCGGATGGTAGGTAAGTCAACTACTGCACACAATAAAGAAAGACTCAACAACCTTATCTCTATATCTCTTTCTAGCTTTATCTCCACCTAAATCCAGTCATATCTTGTATCAAAGCTAAATTATACTGACTTCGAGTCCAGTTTTGTTTTTAGTTCACTGCCTTCATTCAAAAGTATAGATTAGCACTTTGTATGTGTCAGACTCACTGCCAGGAATAGATTGCATCTTCAAAAGATGTTTATAGTCTAATGTGAGAAATAAAGGAATAAAAATCAGAATAGAAAGAATGTGACAAGGATGATGATAAAGTTTACACTGAATGGTACAGGAGCTCATTGTCCAATCAACCAGCCTGAACTGTGCACACTCAGGACGTCCCCTGAAGAAAGTGATGCCTGAGTTGAGTCCTAAAACAAATGCAGGAATTGCACAGATCAAGGAAGTAGGAAGGGAGTAAGAATATGGCAGGCTTAGGAAACGGTATGTGTTTCAGGATGAGTGACGAATAGAGAACATGTCAGACCACAGGATAATATTGGGTATATAAGCAGGAGCCAAAGGTAATCTGTCACTTGGTGAAGCTTTGAGAAGATTGTAAGTAGGGATGCAGCATGACCCAATTGATATTTTGTAACAACCTCTCTGAGAAGTTAGGAGACTGTTGATATAATTTACTGTCTCAGTTACCTAGTGCTGCCATAACAGAAATGCCACAAGTGGGTGGCTTCAAAGAACAGAAATTTATTTTCTCACAGTTCAGGAGGCCAGAGGTCCAAATTCAGGGGGTAGTTCCAGAGGGAGGTCCTTCTTTGTCTATTTTAGCTTCTAGTAGCCTGCAATACTTGGAGTTCCTGGGCTTGTAGGTGCGTCTGTCTTCATATGGCATTTTCCACCTGTGTGTGTCTCCATGTCTGTTCTGTTAAATTTTATAACTCAGAAATTATTAGATTTAGGGTCTGCCATAAATTAACAAAACAAAAGAAACCTATTTCCTTAGAAAGCTGGAGAGAAACTTATTAGTAATATGTGCAAGACATTTGACATATTTTAACTTATTCAATCTTCGTAGCAACTCTAAAACCAAACCCATTGCTGTCAAGTTGATTCCAGCTCAGAGCAACCTTATACAACAGAGCAGAACTGCCCCATAGAGTTTCTAAGACTGTAATCTTTAAGAAACAGACTGCCACATCTTTCTCCTATGGAGTGGCTGGTGGGTTTGAACTAGTGATCTTTTGGTTAGCAGCAGAGCACTTTAACCACTATGCCACCAGGGATCCTTAAAACAACTCATTGTGGTTATTATTCTCATTGTGTAGGTGATAGAAAGAAATAAGCAAGAATGAATGAATGCAGATATTTTTAACTGGGGGAACAGGACATTAGTGTACTTTTTTTCTGATGAGTTTTCTAAAAAGTAAGATGTAAGGCATTTGGGTAGCTATGTTCTTCTATCCATTTTCCAAGTTATAAATGATTATATTATTGCCAGTACCAGAGTTACTCTATATAGGATGCTATTGAATGTAAATAAGATAGAATTTATATTTTCTTTTTTACTGAACACAAACAAGCTGGAAGAAACCTTAATATCATTTCACCTTTTTTTTTTTCAATGAGCCCTATAAGAAATGTGTTAGATGACTTAGGCAATGGTTACATTTGCAAATGAAACTGGTAATAGTTTCCATGACATAAGTCATTGGGGGATACAATACTAAATTAAGAAATGGAAAAATCAATTTTATCTTATAAAATTTTCTTTCTTCTCTGAGACTTGAAATATTTCTTTAGATCATGCAGACAACTGATTAAAATAAGCATCAATGCTTCTCAGTTCTAAAAAAGACATGGCTTTTTCCTATTTTTCATATTCCTTTTTATAAACACCTTACTGAACTTTCTTTAAATGTGACACTATTCACTACGCCCATTTTCCTGAAACCCCAACCTTGCTTCTTTGATAGTCGACTTCCCTGGGTCTACTTCTGTTTTTCTATAATGCTACTTTCTATCTTCTTTGCCTGTCTAACAAGGTGTAGTTTTGTTAGGTTGCAGTCAATGAGTTTCACTCAATTTAAAACCCAAAATATGTTCCTTAGGCACTCCTGGTGATTCTTCCTCTTTGATCAAATGTCAACTAAACCTTGCTTCTTAGGGTTACTTATGGCTTTCAGGTAAATGCATCTGAATTCCACTCATTGGCTCTGAGTGCCCCAAAGTATATGCTGGGCAAAACTAGTGTATATATATATTTCTCAAGACCTTTAATATGCTAATGTACACTCTGCAATTCCAAGAGAAAAAGTATTTCCTAAACTCATTTTTTTTACATAGAATCTCTCATGGGTCTAGTATTCCAAGTACAATTTTCTTTTGTTATTAGATAAATAATTCCTTTACTTTCCCCCTCTAGATATATATGTATCTTTGGGATTCTAGCTGGAACCACTTATAGTATAGCATTTCCCTTGACAAAATCAACGATTGTCTTTTGTTTTTATCTTTCTCTAGACTTTGATGGAAGCCTTAGCTCCTGGTCACTCTGGGTTTCTGTACATTTGCTTCATGACCAGTTTCATAATTTCTTACTATAACTGTCTTTATCTTTTCTAGCAAGTAAAGGGAACAGTGATTGCAGATCCTCTAAATGCTGGAATTATTCTAAGATTTTTATGTATAAAATCTTATTTAATATTCACAACAATTATAGGATGTAGGGACTATTTTTCCCATTAGAGATGATGATGGGAAAGCCTGAGTAATTGGGCAATGATCATTAGTTCATCAGCACTAGGACTGGTTTGGAAGTCGGAGTTACCTGATTCTAAACCTACGCTTTTATCACTATGCCATTGATCTCAAAACAATCCCACTGAAGCTGATGGTTTTCTCCACCACTCTCCTTCCACTCTGTTTCTCAGTGATATTTGATACTTTTTATTACAAGATTTAAAAAATACCAGTAAGCTCCCATTTAGAGTTTACTATGTAAGTCTTTAAAACCATGTCAAGGTTAAATGATTGGTTGGGGAGGGATATTTACATTCCATCAACATTTCTGGAAAAATAATTGAAAATATTTTAATAGGCACTATTTTTAAATAAAGAAGCCCTGGTGGCACAGTGGTTAAAGTGATGGATTGCTAACTGAAAGGTTGGCGGTTTGAAACCACCAGCAGCTCTGTGGGAGAAAGATGTGGCAGTCTGCTTCCACAGAAATTTATAGCCTTGGAAACCCTATGGGGTCAGTATGAGTCAGAATCAACTCGACTGTCGTGGGTTTTATTTTTAAATAAGGAGCACTGGCTGTGCAGTGGTTAAGTGCTTGACTGCTAATGGAAAGGTTGATGGAGAAAAATGTGGCAGTTGCTTCTGTAAAGATTTACAGCCTTGGAAACTCTATGGGGCAGTTCTACTCTGTCCTATAGGGTTGGTGAGTTGGAATGGGCTCCATGCAACTTTTTTTTTTTTTAGGGGGAGGTATTTTTAAATATGTATAATCAATTTGACCATCTCTGGTATTAATGACCAATTAAGATTAATTAAGCATTTGCCATTTCAATACCTGCCTATTTGGGCACGAGGTAGTATGTTATTTGCTCCAGTAAAAAAAAAAAAAAAATCACATTTCAAAAAATTGATGAAATTGTAGCTACCATCTTTTTAATCTTATTAATGCCCATCACTCTGATACGCATCTGTCTTCAGGAAAGACCAAAATCAAAAGTGTAGCAAAGCCCACTATGTGTTCACCAAAACCCATTTATTTGTCCTCTTAAGCACATAATATTGTCAACCTCCTTTGAATTGGTTAGGCTATTTAACAGAGTTATGGATAATGGAATGATTGTAGAAGGGATATATGCCACATCAAGGCCAGGCTCCTCAAAAACATTCTGAGGGGTCCTCCATGATTTCTCTCCTTCCTCATCTGCCAGCCTGATGCTGAGAATCCAGTAAAGAACCCCAAGGCCCTAGCAAATGGTGAACCAGTAGGTAGAAAGGGCCTGGGTCATTATGACTGCATGTTCTAGAGCAAATCCCAGCAAGCTTCGTTGAACTGTAGTATAAACAAGAAATAAATTTACATCATTGAGTTAAAAAATTGTTTGGTATAGCAATCATCATCAATACAGGAGGTTAAATTGTAATTAATATAATTTAATACACGGAAGGGATAAATTGTAACCACACTCTACTAAATCAGAAGTAGATCACGGTGACATTCTGGATTCCTAGGAGATAGTAGGGTTCAATAAGCACAGAATGATCTGGTTAGTTTCCTTATTCTGTGGCTCGGTAATGCTAATAAATGGCTATGATGCTCTCTGAGAAAACTAGGAGGAAGATTTTCAAAATTTTCTTTTGATTTTATCTTGGGGTCCTTCTTCAAGTGTGTTTGGTCTCCTTAATTCATGTCACTCCAGGTCTGGGGAACTGGTGACTCAGGTCTAACAATTAAGTGGTTCTATATTTTGATGGGTTCAGTTAGGCCTGTTAACTACACCTACATAATTTTTTGGTTATAAAGATCATATAGAATATTGGTGGCACCCATGAATTTTAGTTGTAAGGATCTCATGCTCAACTAGGTACCACCAAAAATATTTACAGGTCAGATCCTTCTGATTATCACTCGGCTCTCTTGCCTATTTTAGTAGCCAAACACACTTTGCCTCTGGAATTTAAATGCTTCTATGTAGCCTCTATCACCTCATGCCCCATGTTCTCATTTACTGTGTAGAAAGAAAATATCTATCTATTGCCATTCCAGTGAAAAAGTAGCTAAACATCAAACCCAAAATTTGATATTGCTAGTTACTAAATAATCTTAGTTGAAGCATCTTTTTCTTCACATTGCTTCCTTCTGAATCAGAGTCGGGCATAAGTGTGTATATTGGTAGAGTCTAGGTCACATGCCCATAGCCATGCTGCGAAGAGTTTGGGAGAATGAGTTTCCTGTTTCAACTTTGGGGAAGAAGCTCTAATAATGGGAAATTTCCAGAACTGCTATCAGCTGGTATACAATAGTGGAACCACAAGGGTAGTAAAAATATTGGAACACTTGTAATGCCCATCAGTAAAGAATGATGATGTTGTTTTTGTTGTTAGGTGCCGTCTAGTGGTTCTGACTCAGCAATCCTGTGCACAACAGAACAAAACACTGCCCAGCCCTGAGATATCTTCACAATTGTTATGCTTGAGCTCATTGTTGCAGCCACTGTGTCTTCCTCTTTTTCGCTGACCCTCTACTTTATCAAGTATGATGTCCTTCTCAAGGGATTGGTCCCTCCTGATATGTCCAAAGTATAAGAAGTTTTGCCATTCTTGCTTCTAAGGAGCGTTCTGGCTGTACTTCTTCCAAGACAGATTTATTCATTTTTCTGGCAGTCCGTGGTATATTCAATATTCTTTTACAACACCATAATTCAGAAGAATCAATTTTTCTTCGGTCTTCCTTATTCATTGTTCAGCTTTCACATGCATATGAGGCAATAGAAAACACCATGGCTTGGGTCAGGTGTGACTTAGTTCTTAAAGTGACATCTTTGCTTTTTAACACTTGAAAGAGGTCTTCTGTAGCAGATTTGCCCAGTGCATTATGTCGTTTGATTTCTTGACCGCTGCTTCCACGGGCATTGACTGTGGATCCAAGTAAAATGAAATCCTTTACATGATATTGCTTATTGGTCCAGTTGTGAGGATTTTAGTTTTCTTTATGTTGAGATGTAATCCATACTGAAGGCTGTAGTCTTTGATCTTCATCAGTAAGTGCTTCAAGTCCTCTTCACTTTCAGCAAGCAAGGTTGTGTCATCTGCATATCTCAGGTTGTTAATGAATGTTCTTCCAATCCTGATGCCATGTTCTTCTCATAGGGTCCGGCTTCTCAAATTATTTGCTCAGCATACAGACTGAATACGTATGGTGAAAGGATACAACCCTGACACACACCTTTCTTGACTTTAAACCATGCAGTATCTATACAAAGAATAATGATAGTGTGATAAATATTGATTATTTATTAATAAACTGTTTCAAACTAATTCTTCTAGGATTCTTCAAAAAATCATTAATAATTAGGTCTTCTGTTGTGGAAAAACCTTAAAAACATTTCAGCTCGCTCTCCCAATCTAACATGCTTTGTAATAGGCAGTATATCGATGATGCATGTTCTTTACAAAGCACTAGATGCTTTATGAGAATCCCAATTGTATTTGTATTCTCAAATTCTAAATTCTTACTCTTCTAAGTAGTTTAGTTTTAAATTTATTTTATTATTAACATAACATAATAATTGCATACATAGTAAATGTGCCAATTATAAAAATATATTCTAAAATTTATAAATGTGATATTAAAAATGAATACTCAAAATTAAGAGAAGGTGAAGTTTGGATATGTTTAAGTATTATAAACCTGAATAGAGAAACAATAATATTAAAAATATATTATAGCTTGTAACGTCTTCTAATATTCTGCAGAAATCACTACTTCCTGGAAAAATTGTGTAATAATCAGTACAAAAACAAATAAAAAACAGTGATTTTTATTTCTGAAATTAAAAATTCCCTGATTATTTCAACAAAAAATATAATTTGTTCATGATGATTAGTGATGTAAATGTTGGCAGCAAATGGTATTCAAGTGTTTTATCATTACATTTGAACATGCTAAACAAAAATATTTCATCAAAATGGCACATTCTGTTAAAGTTTATGATTCAAATGAGAACATTTTCAATTAACAATGTGGAAGTTTTCTTAAAACACCATGAATTAGTTAATTGCCATAAAACATTTAAATAATAAACACATATGTAAAATTAATTTTTCAAAAATGAAGATAAAACAAGCATTTTATAAGGACCATTAACATTTTAATACTATTATTTACTAAAGAGCCCTGGTGGCACAACAGCTAAGTGCTCGACTGCTAACAGAAAGGTTTACAGTTCAAACCCACAGCCGCTCACCAGACAAAAGAACTGGCAATCTGCTTCTATAAAGATTACAGCCTTGGAAACCTTAGGGGGCAGTTCTACTCTGTTCTATAGGGTTGTTCTGAGTCAGAATCGACTAGACAGCACACAACACACAAAGCACAATAAAAATTATTTACTTAGGTTCCTGGGTAGTGCAAATGGTTTATGCTTAGCTACTAACTGAAAAGTTGGTGGTTTGAACGCACCCAGGGGCTCTGAGGAAGAAAGTCCCGGTGATCTGCCTTTGTAAAGGTTACAGCTAGGAAAACCTTATAGAGCTGTTCTGCTCTGTAACACATGGGGTTGCAATGACTCAAAATCGACTCCATAGCAACGTGTTTGGTTTCTTTAATTATTGTTTATTTATGAATGATCTACAAGTTTTAGACTTAATGAAATAGAAGTTTTAAAATACCACAGTTGTTAGACAATTGCAAGGTAGATTCAGAGTCCACTTTGTTGAAATGATGTACCTAGTGATGTGAGAAAATAGCTTTTTGGGAAATTAGACATTAAGACAATAAAACTTCAATCCCTATCACTAACATTCAGCTGTTTCTCCTAAATGAGTTTCATGATTTACTAGAAAAATAACTCTAGACTTTGCATATAGTTAAATGGTATACAGTGCTGAAATGAACACTATTTAAATATTATATCAAAGTTTATTATCAATGCTTGAAGAAAAAGTATAATAAGGATAAGGAATCCTTATAAGAATAAAAAAGGATTCCATTCCTTTTTGGATTTTATACAGACCAAAACCAGAAACCAGTTGTCATAGAGTCCGTTCTGACTCATGGAGACCCCATTTGTATCAGAGAAGAACTGTGCTCCGTAGGGTTTTCAATGGCTGCTTTTTTGGAAGGAGATCATCAGGCCTTTCTTTGAGGCATCTCTGGGTAGACTCCAACCTCTCAGGAGCATTTGTGGCAGTACTGGTGTAGTGTCCATAAGTAAGCCTGGATTTAGTCAAAATATTAGAAAAATATTTCTATCTTTTAATTTTGTACTAATTTCCATCTTTTGATGGTACATTAAGAGAGTAAATGCATTAAATTAAATCTTTCTCTTGATGAGCTTTATGTTTATTACTGTACATATAAATATCAGAGAATCAAATATATATCTGAAGGTATGTGAATTTAAATAATGAAAACTGGAAAAATGAGTGGTCCTCAATGGACCAGCTTTAGTGCTACAGCTGCAAAAACACTTTGGAAAACATCAAGTCATTTGCTTTAATAAAAATTGCTGAATGGAAGTAAATAAACAGTTTAAAAATGAAAACACATTTAGACATTTAGCTTTAATATGCAGTATTATAGTGGATATATCAATCTTTTCCTTACCTTTCAAGAATGAAATATCTCATGTAAAAGTCAGCAAAACAATTCAACAAATAATAAATATAAAACTAAATAATGGATAATATGTAAAGTAAGTAGGAGATACTACAGGAAAATAAGAACCAGGATATTATATTTGAATGCCTCCCCAAAAAAGTAAATTTTCAATTCTAAGAAAAAAATAATTTGCCTAAAATATTACATAAAAATACCTTTGCTATTTTGACGGCAAAACTGAAAAACATAATGAACTTATAGTTTATTTCAACTTTTAAAAAAATTTTTTTTTTATTGTACTTTAGGTGAAGGTTTACAGAACAAATAGATTCTCATTAAACAGTCAGTACACATATTGTTTTATGACATTGGTTAACAACCCCATGACATGTTAATAGTCTCCCTTCTCGACCTTGGAGGACCATTTTTTTTTTGGTGAAAATATACATAGCCAAAGATACAACATTTCAAAAATTTCTACATGTACAATTAGTGACATTGATTACGTTCTTCCAGTTGTGGTGCTATTCTCACTTTAGATGAAGGTTTACAGAACAAAATAGTTTCTCATTAAACAGTTAGTAAATATATTGCCCTCTGACAATGGTTAACAACCACACTACATGTCAACACTGTCCTTACTCAACCTTGGGTTCCCTATCACCAGCTTTCCTGTCCTCTTCTGCCTTCTAGTCCTTGTCCCTGGACTGCTGTGCTTCATTAGTCCCATTTGGTTTTATAGGGCTGTCCAATCTCCGGCTGAACAGTGAACCTTGGGAGTGACTTCACCACTGAGCTAAAAGGGTGTCCGGGGGCCCTACTCTCGGGGTTTCTCCAGTCTCTGTCAGGCCAGTAAGTCTGGTCTTTTTTTTGTGAGTTAGAATTTTGTTCTACGTCGTTCTCCAGCTCTGTCCAGAACCCTCTGTTATGATCTCGGTCAGAGCAGTCAGTGGTGGTAGCCAGGCACCATCTAGCTGTACTGGACACAGTCTTGTGGAGACCTTGGTAGTTGTGGTCCATTAGTCCTTTGGACTAATCTTTTCCTTGTATCCTGTTCTCTTCATTTTCCTTTGCTCCTGAAGGGGTTGAGGCCAATGGAGTGTCTTAGATGACTGCTCATATGTTTTAAGACCCCAGACCCCACTCATCAATGTAGAACATTGTCTTTATAAACTGTGTTATGCCAATTGCGCTAGATGTTCCCCGAGATATTTCACTTTTTGAATCTTGAAACTTGACAAATGATGTTTGCAAAGCTTTGAAGATTAAGGTAAACAAAAATTAATATAATTAAGCCAACTAATTAGATGTGTCATTTCAATAAAGTATTCAGAGACAGATAATGGGAAAGATATTCAATACACAAGTTTCTTTGAATTATTAGAAAGGACTATACTTCTCTGTTATTATTTTAACAGAAGCTAATAAAAGATCCAGCATCTTAAATGATATTGCTGATGCTATGAGAATTCCTCTACTTATTCACAATGCAAATGACAATAAACAAAATTGTTGTTAGGGGACGTCGAGTTGGTTCCAACTCATAGCGACCCTACATACAACAGAATGAAACATTGCCCGGTCCTGTGCCATCCTCACAATTGTAATGCTCGAGCCCACTATTGCAGCCACTGTGCCAATCCATCTCTTTGAGGGTCTTTCTCTTTTTCTCTGACCCTCTACTTTACCAAGCATGATGTCCTTCTCCAGGGATTGGTCCCTCTTGATAACATGTCCAAAGTATGTGAGACGAAGTTTTGCCATCCTTGCTTCTAAGGAGCATTCTGGCTGTACTTCTTCCAAGACAGATTTATTTGTTCTTCTGACAGTCCATGGCATATTAAATATTCTTTGCCAACATCATAATTCAAAGACACCAATTCTACTACAAACTGACAGACACGTGGGGGACATGATGACTAAGGTGTATCAAGTGTTCATCATGTACTAGACATTACAAGCTGGTACCATTCCTTGCATTATATTACATATTCCTGATAGTCAATGGAGTATATGTTATTTGTACCCAAAAGCATCAATTCTTCTTTGTTCTCCCTTTTTCACTGTCCAGTTTTCACATGCATATGAGGCAGTTGAAAATACCAGGGCTTGGGTCAGGTGTGACTTAGTCCTTAAAGTGACATCTTTGCTTCTTAACACTTTAAAGAGATCTTTTGCAGCAGATTTGCCCAATGCAATGTGTCCTTGGATTTCTTAACTGCTACTTCCATGGGTGTTGATTGTAGATGCAAGTAAAATGAAATTCTTGGCAACTTCACTATTTTCTGTTTATCATGATGTTGCTTATTGGTCCAGTTGTGAGGATTTCTGTTTTCTTTATGTTGAGGTGTAATCCATACTGGAGGCTATAGTCTTCAATTTTCATCAATAAGTGCTTCAAGTCCTCTTCACTTACAGCAAGCAAGGTTGTGTCATTTTGCATATCACAGGTTGTTAATGAGTCTTCCTCCAATCCTGATGCCCGGTTCTTCATCATATAGTCCAGCTTCTCAGATTATTTGCTCAGCATACAGATTGAATAAGTATGGTGAAAGGATACATCTCTGACACACAACTTTCCTGATTTTAAACCATGCAGTATCCTCTTGTTCTGTCTGAATGACTGCCTCTTGGTCTATGTACAAGTTCCTCATGAGCACAGTTAAGGGCTCTGGAATTCCCATTCTTCTCAATGTTATCCATAATTTGTTATGATCCACCCAGTCAAATGCCTTTTATAGTCAATAAAACACAGGTAAACATCTTTCTGATATCCTCTGCTTTCAGCCAAGATCTATCTGACAGCAGCAATGATATCCCTTGTTCCATGTCCTCTTCTGAATCTGGCTTGAATTTCTGGCAGTTCCCTGTCAATGTACTGCTACAGCCGCTTTTGAATGATCTACAGCAAAATTTTACTTGCGTGTGATATTAATGATATTGTTCAGTAATTTCCACATTCTGTTGGATCATCTTTCTTTGGAATGGGCACAAATATGACTCCATTCCAGTCGGTTGGCCAGGTAGCTGTTTTCCAAGTTTCTTGGCATAGAGGAGTGAGCGCTTCTAGGGCTGCATCTGTTTGTTGAAACATCTGAATTTGTATTCAGTCAGTTCCTGGAGCCTTGTTTTTCACCAATGCCTTCAGTGCAGCTTGGACTTCTTCCTTCAGTACCATTGGTTTTTGATCATATGCTACCTCCTGAAATGGTTGAACGTTTACCAATTCTTTTTGGTACAGTGTCTCTGTGTATTTTTTTCATCTTCTGATGCCATAAGTTTCTAAAAATTTTTTTAGAATAACTTGACATATTTGTGGTATAACCTAGGTCATGTGGTAAGCATTTTTATAATGTTTATGTATGTGTTGATTTTTCTTAATAAGAGACGGAACAAATTCTTTTTTTTTTTCTTTTGACAAAATTGTAATGTGACTTTTATTTATTTATTTTTATTTTTTAATTGTAGTTCAAATGAAGTCTACATTTCAAGTTAGTCTCTGATACAAAAATTTATATATACATTGTTATGAGACCCTAACTGCTCACCACATTCTGCGACAGTACACTCCTCCTTTCTGCTCCTGATTCCCCATGACCATTCCACCAGCTTCTAACCCTCTCTGCCTTCCCATCTCATCTCTGAACAGAAGCTGCCCTTTTGGTCTCTTGTATCTACTCGACTAAGAGGCACACTCTTCATGAGTATCACTTTATGTCCCACAGTCCAGTCCAATCCCTGTCTGAAGAGTTGGCCTCAGTAACTGTTTTAGTGCTGGGCTGGTAGAGAGTCCAGGGGCCATGTTTTCTGGGGCGCCAACAGTCTCACTCAGACCATGAAGTTTGGTCTTCTTACTAGAATTTGACTTCTGCACTCCATCATTCGCTCCATCAGGGACCCTCTGTTGCATTCCCTGTCAGGACATTCATTGGTGGTAGCTGGGCACCATCTAGTTCTTCTGGTCTCAGGCTGATGAAGTCTCTGGTTTATGTGGCCCTTTGTGTCTTTTGGGCTAATACTTTCCTTGTGTCTTTGGTGTTCTTCGTTCTCCTTTACTCCGAGTGGTTGGGACCAATCAATACATCTTAGATGGCTGCTTGTAAGCTGTTAAGACCCCAGACACCACTCACCAAAGTAGGATGCAGAACGTTTTCTTAAAAAGCTTCGTTATGCCAATTGACCTATATGTCCCCCAAAAGCATGGTCCCCAGACCCCTACCGCTGCTACTCTGTCCCTCAAAGTGTTTGGTTGTATTCAGGAAACTTCTTAGCTTTGGTTTAGTCCATTTGTGCTGACTTTCCCTGTAGTGTGTGCTGTCCTTCCCTTCACCCAGGATAATTCTTGTCTACTATATAGTTAGTGAATAACCCTCACCCTCCCTCCCCACCCTCGAAACCATTGAAGAATGTTTTCTTTTGTGTTTAAACCTTTTCTTGAGTTCTTACAATAGTGGTCTTATATGGTATTTGTCCTTCTGTGATTGACTAAATTCACTCAGCATAATAAGTTCCAGCTTCCACCATGTTATACTATGTTTCACAGCTTCATCATTGTTCTTTGTTGTTGCATAATATTGCATTGTGTGGCTATACCATAATTTGTTTATCCATTCATCCATTGATGGGCACCTAGGTTGCTTCCATCTTTTTGCTATTGTGAACAGTGCTTCAGTGAACATGGGTGTGCATATATCTATTCCTGTGATGGCTCTTATTTCTCTAGGACATATTCCAAGGAGCGGGATAGCTAGATCGTATGGTACTTCTATTTCTAGCTTTTTAAAGAAAAGCCAAATTGATTTCCAAAGTGGTTGTATCATTTTACATTCCCACCAACAGTGTATAAGTGTTCCAGTCTCTCCACAACCTCTCCAGCATTTATTATTTTGTGTTTTTTGGATTAATGCTAGCCTTGTTGGGGTGAGATGATATCTCATTGTAGTTTTGATCTGCATTTCTCTAATGGCTAATGATCGTGAGCATTTCTTCATGTGTCTGTTAGCCACCTGAATATCTTCATTGGTGAAGTGGCTGTTCATATCCTTTGCCCATTTCTTAATTGGGTCATTTGTCTTTTTGTTGTTGAGGTTTTGCAGTATCTTGTAGATTTTAGAGATTAGATGCTGATCGGATTTGTCATAGCCAAAATTTTTTCCCAGTCTGTAGGTTGTCTTTTCACTCTTCTGATGAAGTCTTTTGATGAGCGTGTTTGATTTTTAGGAGCTCCCATTTATCTAGTCTCCCTTCTGGTGCTTGCACCTTGTTACTTACGGTTTGTATTGTGTTTATGCCATGTGGTAGGGCTCTTAGCATTGTCCCTATTTTGTTTTCCATGGTCTTTATCGTTTTTGATTTTATATTTAAGTCTTTGACCCATTTTGAGTTAGTTTTTGCACATGGTGTGAGTTATGGGTCTTGTTTCAGTTTTTTACATACAGATATCAAGTTATGCCAGCACCATTTGTTAAAGAGACTGTCTTTTCCCCAATTAAGGGACTTTGGGCCTTTGTCAAATATTAGCTGCTCATAGGTGGATGAGCTTATGTCTGGATTCTCAACTCTGTTCCATTGGTCTATGTATCTGCTGTTGTACCAGTACCAGGATGTTTTGACTACCGTGGCAGTATAATACGTCCTAAAATGTGGTAGTGTAATGCCTCCCACTTTGTTCTTCTTCTTGAGTAATGCTTTATTTATTTGGGGTCTCTTCCCTTTCCATATGAAGTTGGTGATTTGTTTTTCTATCTCATTAAAAAATGCTGTTGGAATTTGGTTTGGGATTGCATTGTATCTGTAGACTGTTTTGGGTAGAACAGACATTTTCATTATGTTGAGTCTACCTATCCATGAGCAAGGTATATTTTTCCACTTATGCAGGTCTCTTTTAGTTTCTTGCAGTAGTGTCTTGTAGTTCTCTCTGTATAGATCTTTTATGACTCTGGTTAGATTTATTCTGAAGTATTTTATCTTCTTGGGGGTATTATAAATGGTATTGATTCGGTGATTTCCTCTTCGAGGTTCTCTTTGTTGGTGTAAAGGAATCCAATTGATTTTTGCATGTTTATCTTCTATCCTGAAAATTTGCTGAAAACTTTTATTATTTCCAGTAGTTTTCTTGTGGATTCTTTGGGGTTTTCCATGCATAACATCATATCATCTGCAAATAGAGATACTTTAACTTCTTTCCTACCTATCTGGATGCACTTTATTACTTTTTCTAGCCTAATTATCTGGCTAGGACCTCCAGCACAATGTTGAATAATAGTGGTGATAGAGGGCATCCTTGTCTGATTCCTGTTCTCAAGGGGAATGCTTTCAAAGTCTCTCTATTTAGGGTGATGTTGGCCGTTGGTTTTGTATAAATGCCCTTAATTATATTGAGGAATTTCCCTTCCATTCCTATTTTATTGAGTTTTTTTTATCATGAATGGGTGTTGGACTTTGTCAAATGCCTTTTCTGCATCAATTGATAAGGTCATGTGGTTCTTGTCTTTTGTTTTCTTTATGTGATGCATTACATTGATTGTTTTTCTAATGTTGAAGCATCCCTGCATACCTCGTATAAATCCCACTTGGTCATATTGAATTATCTTTTTGATATGTTGCTGAATTCATGAGGGATATTGGTCTGTAATTTTCTTTCTTTTGTGGTGTCTTTACCTGGCTTTGCTATCAGGGTTATGCTGACTTCATAGAATGAGTTTGGGAGTATTCCATCCTTTTCTATGCTCTGAAATACCTTTAGTAGAAGTGGTGTTATCTCTTCTCTGAAAGTTTGGTAGAATTCTCCAGTGAAGCCATGCGGGCCAGGGCTTTTTTTTTGTTGGCAGTTCTTTAATAACCTTTTCAATCGCTTCTTTT
>NW_004443995.1:328914-330423 GCF_000243295.1 Trichechus manatus latirostris
TCTTCTGTGTCTTTATTGAGCTTCTTTCTGGATGTTCTGTCCTTTACCGAAAGTGGCATGTTGAAGTCTCCTACTACTATTGTGGAGCTGTCTATCTCTCTCTTCAGAGCTTTTAGAGATTGTTTTATGTATTTTGGAGCCCTGTTGTTGGGTGCATAAGTATTTATTATAGTTATGTCCTCCTGGTGTATTGAGCCTTTAATCGTTATATAGTGCCCTTCCTTATCTTTTGTGGTGGATTTTACTTTAAAGTCTAGTTTGTCAGAGATTAATATTGCCACTCCTGCTCTGTTTTGAGTGTTGTTTGTTTGATATATTTTTTTTCATCCTTTGAGTTTTAGCCTGTTTGTGTCTTCAAGTCTAAGGTGCGTCTCTTGTAGGCAGCATGTAGATGGATCATGCTTTTTTAACCAATCTGCCACTCTCCATCTTTTTACTGGTGCATTAAGTCCATTTACATTCAGCTTAAGTATTGATAGGTATGAGTTTAGTGCTGTCATCCTGATATCTCTTTTTGTGTGTTGTTCAGTTTCTTTGTTCCCCTCAATTTTCTGTGCTGAGTCATTTTTGTTTAGGTATTTTTTCATCTTTTTCTTTGTTGTAGATTTTGTGTTTACTGGCTCCTTATGTTTTTCTACTTTTTTATTTTGATCTGTAGGATTGTTAGATTCCTTTGTGGTTACCTTAATATTTACTCCTATTTTTCTAAGTTTATACCAGTCTTTTATTACTTTATATCACCTTAACTTCCCCTCCATATAAAAAAATCAATGTCTGCATTTTTTAAGTCCCTCTTTTTTGTTTTAATGTTGTCCTTTTTTACATATTGATATATGTTTCTCTATTTTCAATGTTTTAGCTTTGATATATTTCCCTATCTGAGTCAATATCTGGTTGCTCTTTCCTGTGTTCTAGTCTTGTGTTGTTATCTGGTTTTATTGATTATCTAACCATAGGACTCCCTTTACTATTTTTTGTGATTTTGGTTTGGGTTTTGCAAATTCCATAAACTTCTGTTTATCTGGAAATGCCCTAATTTCTAATCATATTTGAGAGACAGTTTTACTGGATATATAATTCTTGGCTGGCAGTTATTTTCTTCAAGGCTTTATATATGTCATCCAATTGCCTTCTAGCCTGCATGGTTTCTACTGAGTAGTCCAAGCTTATTCTAGTTGACTCTCCTTTGTAGATGGCTTTCTTTCATCCCTAGCTAATCTTAAAATTCTATGTTTGGTTTTGGTAAGTTTGATTATAATATGTCTTTGTGTCTTTCTTTTGTGATCTATCTTTTTTTAAATTTTTTTAAAGTTGTACTTCAAGTGAAGGCTTACAGAACAAATAGTTTCTCATGCAACAGTAGTACACATGTTGTTTTATGACATTGGTTAACAACCCCACAACATATCAACCCTCTAACTTCTCACCCTTTTTTTTTTTGGTGAAAATACACATAGCCAAAGATACACCATTTCAAAAATTTCTACATGCACAGTTCAGTGACATTGA
>NW_004443995.1:337458-338644 GCF_000243295.1 Trichechus manatus latirostris
CACGCAGCTCCACCTGGCCAGAAAGGGCTCCCAACTGAAGAAAAGCAAAAGAAAACAAACAAACAATTCAAAAGAAACAAACGAAGAGAAGCCCAAGGATCCCACCAGTGTGGTAGCCCAAACCAGGAAGCAGCTCCACACTGGAGTGGAGCTCCGCAGCCCCTCAGGAAGAAGCGAAGATGGCGCACGGTGCCAGGCACTCGAGCGAAAAGAGGGGGAGGTGGTGAGAGGCAAGCAAGAAATCAAAAGAAGCAGAAAAAAGAAAGCAACACCAGCAGCCAACAAATCGCACTCAGAGAGCCAGCTACTGTGGGCTGGTGTTTCTGGACAAGAGACTGTGTCCGCGGGAGGCAGAGGGGGCCGAGTGTGGGTGAAGAAATGTAGAGAGTGAGAAAACATATATCATAAATTACCGGTGCTCTGCAGCCCCTCAGGAAGAAGCAAAGATGGCACATGGAGCCAGGCACACAAGCGAAAGGAGGGGGTGGTGGTGAGAGGCAAGTAGGAAATCAAAAGAAGCAGAAAAAAAAAGCAACACTAGCAGCCAACAAATGGCACTCAGAGAGCCACCTAGTGCGGGCTGGTGTTTCTGGACAAGCGACTGTGTCCACGGGAAGTGGAGGGGGCCGAGTGTGGGTGAAGAAGGGTAGAGAGTGGGAAAGCATATATCACAAATTACCGGCGCTCTGCAGCCCCTCAGGAAGAAGCAAAGATGGCACACGGAGTGAGGCACTTGAGCAAAAGTAGGGAGAGGCAAGGAAGAAATCAAAAGAAGAGGAAAAAAGCAACACCAGCAGCCAACAAATGTCACCCAGAGAGCCACCCGCTCAGGTGTGTGGAATCCAAGCAGCCGGTGTTTCCCAGTCAAGAGACTGTGGCAGCGGGAAGCAGAGGAGCCGAGCCGGGGCAAAGAGGGGTGGGGGATGGGAAAGCGCACACCACAAATTACCGGTTGTTTTGTCTCCCGGTGGAAGCTCCGTGAGGCTGCTTTCTCATACCCCCTGTTTGCTGGTCTCAGATAGGAGTCCAAGATGGTGAATCTGCACTGCGTTAGCTTGTAGGGGACCTCTGCATGAATCTCTCCTCACTCTCCGTTCTCTGTCAGTTTTCTCACTCCATTTGGTGCTTGGCTGAGTTCTTTATCTCTTCATTTGATGTTTTAGGGTTTCAGGATTGTTGTATTCTC
>NW_004443995.1:339006-345397 GCF_000243295.1 Trichechus manatus latirostris
GCTCTTATGGCTTTCTATTGAGTTGTCTAATTCTGAAAGTTTATTGTTAATCTTCTGGATTTCTGATTGCTGTCTCTCTATGGATTCTTGCAGCCTATTAAATTTGGCATTATGTTCTTGAATAACTTTTTTAAGTTCCGCTACTACTTCGTCTGTGTGTTCCCTGGAAGTTCCTGCATTATGTCGAATTTCCTGTCTAATTTCTAGAAGAATTCTGTAGATTAATCTTTTGTATTCTGCCTCTGGTAATTTCAAGAAATTCTCTTCTTCCAGAGAATTTATTGATTCTTTATTTTGGTAGCTTGCTGAAGCCATCATGGACTGCCTCTGTATGTGATTTGATATTGACTGTTGTCTCCTAGCCTTCAATAAGTTATTATAATTGTATAATTATATTTGTTTAGTGAGTCTTAGCTTCTTATTTTGTTTTGTTTTGATATGCCCCAGTAGGCTGCTAGTTTGATTATTGACACCTTTGAATCTCTAATGTCCTGTCACCAGGTAGTTAGTTCTGTAACTAAGTATGTGCACACAGGAGTCCGTTAAATTTTTGTATATGGGTCAGCTCAGGTGTCCAGGCAGTCAGTCACCAAGTGTGTGGTGCAGGCTTTCACCGACAGTCCTAGAGAGGGTGATTGGTGCAGGCAGTGGACTCTGGCTGTGGTTGGGGATCACACACTGAGCCAGGCAGGGGGCTGATGGCTGCCCCTGTGAGTCTGAAAGGAAAGCCTGTCTCTATTCTCTAGGGTGAGTAGGTAGGTGAGTTTTGCAGCCAGATTATGAGCACCCCACTTTGTTGGCTGTAAAGACTTGAGGGCACCACTTTTTCTTGGACTCATGTAGCAGGTGACTAGGAGGTTTAGGTGATGCCACCAGTCCTCAAGCCCCTTGTGATGGTTTGAAATATGTCCCCGAAAAAATGTGTGTATCAATTTGGCTGGGCCATGATTCCCAGAATTGTGTGGTTGGCCTCCATTTTGTGATTGTAATTTTATGTTAAAGAGGATTAGGGTGGGATTGTAACACCACCTTTACCCAGGTTACATGCAATGTAAAGGGAGTTTGTCTTGGGTGTGGCCTGCACCACCTTTTATCTCGCAAGAGATAAAAGGAAAGGGAAACAAGCAGAGAATTGGGGGACCTCATACCATCAAGAAAGCAGTGCCTGGAGTAGAGCACGTCCTTTGGACCAGGGTCCCTGCACTGAGAAGCTTCTAGTCCAGGGAAACATTGATGAGAAGGCTGAGAGAGAGAGAAAGCCTTCCCCTGGAACTGACGTCCTGAATTTGGACTTTTAGCCTACTTTATTGTAAGGAAACAAATTTCTCTTTGTTAAAGCCATCCACTTGTGGTATTTCTGTTGTAGCAGCACTAGATGACTAAGACACCCCTGTTGTGGATCGATAAAAGTGCCTACTTAAGGGGCAGGACTGTTTTGAGGGTCACAAATTTGCCACTTCACAGCTGAAACAGTTGACGTTAAATTTCAGATGTTTTCCCTGTTGTACTGTGGTAGTGAAGGCTAACACTGTTCAGATGGGCCCCCACAAGTCTATACAGGGATGTAAGGCACTCAGAGTCTGTGGACCCCTTGTGCCTGTGCCTAACAAAGGAACTGTGCTGACCCTGTGTTCCTGGCTTACGGGAGCCAGTAGCTTATTTGTTCCCTCTCCAAAGCCAGGAGACTGGGTCAGGGCACCTTTTGGCATCTACTTCCAGCCCAGCAGACTCCTGGTGCAGAGCACAGAAGGAGGAGGTAAAAGGGAAAGAGGTTTTTCCCAAATGACCTTTTCTTTTTCTTTAAATCCCCGCCAATGGCTGCACGCATGTACTTATCTTTAGCCACTTGGGAGCTGCTTTTCACTTGTTCGGTGTGTCCAAGCAGAACTTCTGCTGCTGGGTCTCTCTTGATGTGGAAACTGCTTCCTGAGCGTGTGCACAGCACAGCTGTTTGCCTGCTTCACTGTGGACCCGGCGTGGCTGCAGAGTTGCAGTCTCACCGCTGCCGCTCTGGCACTCACTTCTTCCACACCGTCTCCCTCTCCCCCCCGCCACTCAATCTGATTCTTCAACTTTGCCTTGTTCAGGGCCCCTAGATATTCATATACAATCAAATCACTTGTTTTTCCAGGTCTTTGTTGTAAGAGGGATATAGAAAGCTTCTGACTACACCGCCATGTTGGCCACGCCCTGTGACATCTTTTCTTTTTAACACAGAGGTCTTTTGCAGTAGATTTGCCCAATGCAATATGTCATTGGATTTCCTGACTGTTGCTTCCATAATGGTGATTTTGGAAAAAAGAAAAGTGAAGTCTTTGACAAATTCTTCTCCATTTTTCATGATGCTGCTTATTGATCCAGTTGTGACGATTTTTGTTTTCTTTATATTGAGGTGCAATCCATACTGAAGGTTGTGGTCTTTGATCTTCATCAGTAAGTGCTTCAAGCCCTCTTCACTCTTAGCAAGCAAGTTGTGTCATCTGCAGATCGCAGGTTATTGATGAGTCTTCTTCCAAACCCATTGTCATGTTCTTCTTCGTATAGTCCAGCTTCTCAAATTATTTGCTCAGCATAAAGAATGAGTAAGTATGGTGTAGGGATACAACCCTGACACACACCTTTCCTGATTTTAAACCACACAGTGTCCCCTTGTTCTGTTTGAATGGCTGCCTCTTGATCTACGTACAGGTTCTTCATGAGCACAATCAAGTGTTCTGAAATTCCTATTCTTCACAATGTTATCCATAATTTGTATGATCCACACAGTCGAGTGCCTTTGCATAGTCAATAAAACACAGGTGGACATCTTTCTGGTATACTCTGCTTTCAGCCAAGATCCATCTGACATCAGCAATGATATTCCTCGTTCCATGTCCTCTTTGTATCTGGCTTGAATTTCTGGCAGTTCCCTGCCAGTGTACTGCTGCAGTTGTTTTTGAAGTATCTTCAGTGTAATTTTACTTGTGTGTGATAGTAATGATAATGTTTAATAATTTCTGCATTTTATTGGATCACTTTTCCTTAGAATAGGCACGTATATGGGACTTTTCCAGTCAGTTGGCCAGGTACGTGTCTTCAAAATTTCGTGTTAGAAAACTGAAAGGGAAGAACATGCTTGGCATTTCTCAAGCTGAAAGAACTGAAGAAAAAAATTCAAGCCTAGAGTTCCAATACTTAAGGATTCTATGGGCAAAAAATTGAATGACATAGGGAGCATCGAAAGAAGAGGTAAAGAATACAGGGTCACTGTACCAAAAAGAACTGGTCATCAACCATTTCAGGAGGTAACATATGATGAAGAACTGATGTACTGAAGGAAGAAGTCCAAGCTGCACTGAAGGCATTGGTGAAAAATAGGGCTTCAGAAATTGACAGAATGCCAATTGAGATGTTTCAACAATGGATGCAATGCTGGAAGTGCTCACTCGTCTATGCAAATCATAACACTATTTAAAAAAAAAAGGAAAAGAAGCATACCATCTCAATAGATGAAGAAAAAAATACTTAATAAAACTCAAAACCTCTTTGTGACTAGAATGGTTAAAAAACTCCCAACAAACCATGAATCTAACTTCCTAAATCTTACAAAAGTTGACTATCAAAAACCAAACCAAAACAAACAAAAAACTACATATAACATCATATATAATGATGACATATTAAACACTTCCACCACATCCACCCCCAGATGTCAGAACAAATTATTGATGTTCACTATCACCAGTTTTATTTATCATTTTTCAGGAAATCATAGCCAGTAGAATAATGCAGGAAAATAAAATAAATGGCATTAAGATTGGGCAGGAAAAATTAACTGCCTTTATTCTCAAAGGACATGATGATCATTTATCTAGAATACCTTAAGGAATCTACAAAAACATTACTAGAACTAATAAATGAAGTTTTCAAGGTCAGAAAACAAAATTCAAGTGTACACTAGCAAATGGCTAGTTGGGATATGACATTAAAAAATGATTCCAATTTTAATAGCATCAAAAAACATAAAGTACTTAAGAATAAACACTTTTCCAAGCAACATATGTGAATGACAGCTAAGCATATGAAGAGGTAAGCAACATCTTTAGTCATCAGAGGAATCCAAATCAAAAGCACAAGATTTTTTAGACCTACTACAATAAGAAAATTGACAATATCAAATGTCCACAAGGATGTGGATCTATTGAAACTCTCAAACGTTTCAAGTGAGAAATTAACTATTTGGGGAATACTTATGGGTTTGGTTGGTTTTGGTTTGGGCTATGTCTTATAAAGTTAACCATACACCTACTCTATGGACTAGCAATTCTACTACTATGTATTTTCCTACGGGATACGAAAATATATGTCCTTAAAAAGCTAGAAATAGAAATACTGCACAATCCAGCAATCCCACCCTTAGGAATATATCCTAGAGAAATAAAAGCCATCACATGAATAGACATATGCACCACTATGTTCATTGCAGTATTATTCACAATAGCAAAAAAAACTGAAACAACTTAAGTGCTCATCAGCAGATGAATAGATAAACAAACTATGGTACATACACACAATAGAATACTACACAATGATAAGGAACAATGATGAATCTGTGAAACATCTCACAACATGGATGAATCTGGAGGGCATTATGCTGAGTGAAATAAGTCCTTCACAAATGAGATCACTATTAAAAAACTCATGAAAAGGTTTACACACAGAAAGAAACAATCTTTGATAGTTAGGAGGGAGGAGAGTGGTGGGGAGGGAAAAGCCCTAACTAGACAGTAGATAAGTGATAGCTTTGTGAAGGGTAAGACAGTACACAGTACTGGGGAAGTCCGCACAACCTGACCAAGGAAAAGTCATAGAAGCTTCATAGACACATTCAAACTCCCTTAGGGACTGAATTGCTGGCCTGAGGGCTGGGGAGCATGGTCTCAGGGGACACCTAGCTCAATTGGCATAACTGTTTATAAAGAAAATGTTCTATATCCTACTTTGGTAGGGTGTTGTACCTCTACGTCTGGGGTCTTAAAAGCTTGTGAGCGGCCATCTAAGATACTCCACTGGTCTCACCCTGTCTGGAGCAAGGGAGAATGAAAAAACAAGATACAGGGGAAAGATTAGTCCAAAGGACTAATGGACCACAACTACCACAGCCTCCACCAGACTGAGTCTAGCACAACTAGATGGTGCCTGGCTACCACTACTGATTGCTCTGACAGGGATCACAGTAGAGGGTCCCAGACAGAGCTGGAGAATAAGTAGGACAAAATTCCAACTCACAAAAAAAGAGCAGACTTACTGGCTTGAAAGAGAGTGGAGAAACCTAGAGAAAATGGCCCCCGGAGACCCTTTTAACTCAGTACTGAAGTCACTCCTGAGGTTCTCCCTTCAGCCAAAGATTGGACAGGCCCATAAAACAAACAATAGCACACGTAGTTCAACCATGTATAGGAGACTACATGGACACACCAACCCAGGAGCAAGGATGAGACGGCAGGAGGGGACTGGAAAGCTGAACGAATGGAAATACGGAACCCCAGGTCAAGAAGGGGAGAGTGTTGACATGTTGCATGGTTGACAACAGATGCCACAAAACAATACGTACATTAATCGCTTAATAAGAAACTAAAAAGTAAAAATTTAGGAAGAATATTTGTTACATATTTATTCATAAAAGCCACAAATTTGAAATAACCCCAATGTCTATCAAGAGGAGAAAGGATAAATAAGTTGTGATATATTAACACAGTTGAATCCTACTCAGGAATAAAAAAAGAATAAACTGCTGATATGCACAAAAACCTGAATGAATCTTGAAATCATTATATTACATAAAAGATGCCAGACAGAAAACAAAACTCACTCTATGATTCCATTTATATACAGTTGAATAATAGACAAAATTAATCTATGGTTATAAAAATCAGAACAATGGCAATATTTTTGGGAGGGGTGCACAGATTGATTGGAAGTGAACATGCAGGAATTCCATGGCGTGATGAAAATAGTCTATATCTTTTTTTTCAAATTGTACTTTAGATGAAGTTTTACAGAACAAACTAGTTTCTCATAAAATAGTACACATAGTTTTATGACATTGGTTAACAACCCCATGACATGTCATCACTCTCCCTTCTTGACCTTGGGTTCCCTATTACCAGCTTTCCTGTCCTCTCCTGCTTTCTAGTCCTTGTCCCTGGGCTGTTGTGCCCCTTTAGTCTTGTTTTGTTTTATGGGCCTGTCTAATCTTTGGCTGGACGGTGAACCTCGGGAGTGACTTCATTATGGAGCTAAAAGGGTGTCTGTGGGCCATTCTCTTGGGATTTCTCCAGTCTCTGTCAGGCCAGTAAGTCTGGTCTTTTTTTGTGAGTTAGAATTTTGTTCTACATTTTTCTCCAGCTCT
>NW_004443995.1:345497-348307 GCF_000243295.1 Trichechus manatus latirostris
CCATTCTCTTGGGATTTCTCCAGTCTCTGTCAGGCCAGTAAGTCTGGTCTTTTTTTGTGAGTTAGAATTTTGTTCTACATTTTTCTCCAGCTCTGTCCAGAACCCTCTATTGTGATCCCTGTCAGAGCAGTCAGTGGTGGTAGCCAGGCACCGTCTAGTAGTACTGGACTCAGTCTGGTGGAGGCTGTGGTAGATGTGGTCCATTAGTTCTTTGGACTAATCTTTCCCCTGTATCTTGTTTTCTTCATTTTCCCTTGCTCCCTAAGAGGTGAGATCAGTGGAGTATCTTAGATGGCTGCTCACAGGCTTTTAAGACCCCAGACGCTACTCAGCAAGGTAGAATGTAGAACATTTTCTTTATAAACTATGTTATGCCAATTGAGCTAGATGTTCACTGAGAACATGGTCTCCACAGCCCTCAGCCCAGAAATTCAGTCCCTCAGGGAGTTTGGATGTGTCTATGGAACTTCCATGATCTTTCCTTGTACAAGTTGTGCTGGCTTCCCCAGTATTGTGTACTGTCTTACCCTTCACCAAAGTTACCATTTATCTATTGTGTATTTAGTGTTTTTCCCTTCCACCCCTCCTCTCCCTCATAACCACCAAAGATTATTTCTTTTTGTGTGTAAACTTTTTCATGAGTTTTTACAGTAGTGGTATTGTGATGTTAAGTTTGTATGTCAACTTGGCTAGGACATTATTCTCAGTGTTTTAGCAGTTGTATCATGTTGTGATCACTTCCCTGTTGAAATCTGATATGTGATCACCCCCATGATGGAATCTGCTGAGTGGTACTGGCAGAAGCAGCACCTGTGGTAGCTCACTGCCCCCACATTTTCATCTCTCTGCCTTACACTGGTTACTTTCTGCCTGCTTGCCTTGCCAAGGTTTTTGGCTTGTTCCAGACTCAGCAGCTGCCTCTTGTTATCTCACCTCCAGTTCTTGGGACTTGAGCTAGCAGCTTACCTGTTGATCTTGGAATTTCTCAATCTTCTCAGCCTGTGAGTAAGAATCCATTTCCCCGACCTGCTGATCTTGGGTTCGCCAGCCCCTGTAGCTACGTGAATCAGGAGAAACCATGAGGTCTTGTCTGCTGATCTTGGAATTTGTTGACCTTCATAGCCTGTGAGTGGGGAGCCCCTCTCTGATCTGCAGACCTTGGGTTCACCGACTTCTGCCACTCCATGAATTGGGAGAGGCCTCTGCCCTGATCCACGGACTTGGGATGTTTTAGCCTCTACAATTGCGTGAGCTGTTTCCTTGATATAAATCTCTCTCTATATATATTTATATGCTTTACTGGTTTTGCTTCTCTAGAGAACTCAGCCTAAGACAGATATCATACAATATTTGTCCTTTTGTAGTTGACTTATTTCACTCAGCATAATGCCCTCCAGATTCATCCATGTTATGAGATGCTTCGAAGATTCATCATTGTTCTTTATCATTGCATAATACTCCATTGTGTGTATGTTCCATAGTTTATTTATCCATTCATCTGTTGATGGGCATCTAGGCTGTTTTCATCTTTTTGCTGTTGTGAACAATGCTGCAGTGAACATGGGTGTGCATATGCCTATTCATGTGATGACTCTTATTTCTCTAGGATATATTCCTGGGAGTGGGATTGCTGGATCATATGGTATTTCTATTTCTAGCTTTCTAAGGAAGCACCATGTCATTTTCCAAAATGGTTGTATCATTTTGCATTCTGACCAGCAGTGCATAAGAGTTCCAATCTCCCCACAGCTTCTCCAACATTTATTATTTCAAGTTTTTTATTTGTGCCAGTAATGCTGGGGTGAGATGGTATCTCATTGTGGTTTTGATTTGCATTTCTCTAATGGCTAGTGATTGCGAGCATTTCCTCATGTGTCTGTTGGCCTCTTGAATGTCTTCTTTGGTGAAGTGTCTGTTCATTTCCTTTGCCAATTTTTTAATTGGATTATTTGTCTTTTTGTTGTAGAGGTGTTGGATTTTCTTGTAGATTTTAGAACTTAGACCTTTATCTGAGTTGTAATGGCCAAAAATTTTTTCCCACTCTATATGTTCTCTTTTTACTTTTTTGGTAAAGTCTTTTGATGAGCATAAGTGTTTAATTTTTAGAAGATCCCAGTTATCTAGTGTCTTAGTTATCTAGTGCTGCTATAACAGAAATACCACAAGTTGATGGCTTTAACAAAGAGAAATTTATTTTCTCACAGTAAAGTAGGCTAAAAATCCAAATTCAGGGCATCAGATCCAGGGGAAGGCTTTCTCTCTCTGTCAGCCTTCTCATCAATGTTCCTCTGGACTAGGAGCTTCTTCGTGCAGGGAACCCAGGTCCAAAGGATGCGCTCTGCTCCTGGCACTGCTTTCTTGATGGTATGAGGTCCCCCTGTCTCTCTGCTCACTTGTCTCTTTTATATCTCAAGAGATTGCCTGAAGACAATCCAATCTTGTAGACTGAGTCCTGCCTCACTAACGCAACTGCTGCCCATCCTCACTTATTAACATTATAGAGTCAGAATTTAGAACATATAGGAAAATCACACCATACTGGGAATCATGACCCAGACCAATTGATACACAAATTTTTTGGGGGAAATAATTCAATCCATGACATCTAGCTTATCTTCTTGAGTTTTTGTGTTGTTGGTTATGGTTTGTATCCTGTTAACGCTGTGTATTAGGGCCTCTAGCATTGATCCTATTTTTTCTTCTATGAACTTTACAGTTTTTGGGTTTATATTTAGGTCTTTGACCCATTTTGAATTAGTTTTTGTATATGGTGTGAGGTATGGGTCCTGTTTCATTTTTTTGCAGATGGA
>NW_004443995.1:349060-365067 GCF_000243295.1 Trichechus manatus latirostris
TTGTGGTGTATTATTTTTTTGATATGATGCTGAATTCTATTGGCTAGAATTTTGTTGAGAATTTTTGCATCTATATTCATGAGAGATACTGGTCTATAATTTTCTTTTTTTATGATGTTTTTGCCTGGTTTTGGTATCAGGGTTATGCTGGCTTCATAGAATGAATTCGGAAGTGTCGCTTCCTTTTGTATGTTCTGAAATAGTTTGAATAGTACTGATGTAAGCTATTCTCTGAATGTTTGGTAGAATTCTCTCGTGAAGCCATCTGGGCCAGGGCTTTTTTTTTTTTCTTTTTTTTTGAGAGGTTTTTTTTTTTTATTACCTTTTCAATGTCTTCTCTTGTTATGGGTCTGTTCAGATTTTCAACATCACTTTGTGTTAATTTAGGTAGGTAGTGTGTTTCTAGAAATTTATCCAGAAAATAGTGTATATCTTGACTGAGATTGTCACATATGTGTATTTGTCAAAACTCATAGCTATTAATAACTCCAAGTTATTAAAAAGAAAGCAATTAAATTAAAATGTTTTATTCTGGAAAGTTATGAGATTTTGCAGGTGATTTTAACTAAAAAGAATGTGTATTTTGTCAAAGGCATACACAGTCCATGTAAGATGTTTATTGAAGATTTTCCAGTTTGATGGAGGACCTTTCACTCAGCATTTCACATCACACTGGTACAGTCATTACTTTGTTCCCACCTCCCTCTCTTCTCATCTGTTTCAGTTGTTCCAATACCTGCCTAGATGCTGACACTTAATTCTCTGTTTCCATTTTAAGACTCTGCTCCATTGGACTTGGCTGTTTATCTAGACTCTCCAGGTTCACCTTTAAACCTTGCCTGATGCAGATTGAGCCAGTGCTCTTCCATGTATTATGTATTATATGACCTGCTCCTTGGAATCCCACCACACTCATCAGTCCTGGTTATAAATTGAATTATGTCCTCCAAAAAGAAATGCTCAAGTCTTAATACCTGTACCTGTGAATGTGACCTTGTTTGGAAATAGGTTCTTTCTTAGCAGATGTTATCAGTTAATAAAGTCATACTGGAGGAGGGTGGGTTCTAATCCCTTATGAGTGGTGTCTTAAAAAAGGGGAGAGCTGACACAGAGACAGGGTCACACAGGGGGAACAGGTCATGGGAAGACACATCTACAAGCTAAGGAACGCCAAAAGATGCCTGGGGCTGCAAGAAGCTAGAAAAGACAAGGGAGGATGTTCTCCCAGAGTGGACAGAGACAGCATGGCCCTGCCAATGCCCTGAATTCAGACTCCTAGCCTCCAGAACTGTGAGACAATAAATGTCTGTTCTTTAAAGCCAGTGACATTGTGGTGTTCTGTTACTGTTGCTCTAGGAAACTAAGACAGTACTTCTACCCAACCTGTGCAGTGGAAAAAGGAATTGGAAAGGAGGAAGACAGGAGAAAGAAACTGAGGAGAAGGACTTAGGCCTTGGGGAAAACCAATTTTAAGAAGATGTTAATTTGTTTAAAGCTGTGAGTTTTCTGTGAGGAAGACATAACTGCTGCACATTCATGCAACTCTCTTTAGGAATGTGCCAGTGGTCCAAAAGTGTATTAAGTAAGAGATGGTGAATAATACCAATGATTAGCACTAGTAGCAAAACTTTCAAAGTACATACTCAACCATGCTTTGCCGAAAAATAGCACACCACAATGCTGACACTTCCAAAATTCCATTCATATTTACTAATTATACCAAAAAAATAATAAAAGCTTTTGGGAACCTTTTCTTTAAGCAAGAGTTAGTCTACTACTCATGACTTTAGTCATCTGTTTCATGTTGTAATATGACAATGATAGATAATTCCCATGAAGATTCATGTATATATGCAATGCATTTATCTAATTTTACACTTCTAAGCTAAACACCAGGCAATAAATATAAAATCCTTATCTTGGAGATAAACCAGGTTTGTTTATTTGGAGCTTTTGAGGTCATAAACTATTAAGGATGCCACAACTGTCCATCTGTGAGACTTTTTATACCTTAGACAAAAATTATTGTGGTAATGATTTAAACGAGGTTGTCTTTGTGGTAAGTAGGATGTTTTATTTTCAGTAAAGTATTTCTTCTGGAGTGAAAAGGCAGAAGGAATCCCTCAGAGTTAGTTATATCCCACAAATGACAGACACATGATTTTGGAAAGCAGAAGACAAGCAGAAGCTATTATTGTATCTATGGCAGAGGTGAGCAGGGGTGTGGGCTTCAGCTGGAGGCAACAGTAAGGGTTTAAACAAATGATTCTTGGCTTTTTCCTATTCATCACTCACTTTGGTTCTACAGGCATTAGTGGTGGTTTCCTGCAATTTTGCACTTCCTTGTTTCCTCCATGCTAGTGGAGGCTCTCTCTAACCTTCCCATCTCCGGCCCCTCCAGTGGCTTTGTAAGATACTAATCCTCCACATTAAATCACCCAGGGCCCCGGGTGGCACTAACAGTTTGCACTCAGCTACTAAAGTTTGGCAATTTGAACCCACTCAGCCTCACCATGGAAGAAAGGCCTGGTTAACTACTTCCATAAATTTTACAGCCAAGAAAATTCTATGGAGCAGTTCTATTCTGTAACACATGGGGTCACCATGACTTGGAACTGACTCAACAGCAATTTTTTTTTTTTTGTATTAATTCACTTTTCTGCTTGAAATATCTATAACGGCGTCTCTTTCCCCAGCTGATACACTTCATTGGCTCCTCTATGCTTCCCTGGAGTGGTAAGGTCCTGGATGATTTTCAATGAGCCGTAAATGCAATCTATGTATACTATGTATAACACTCTTTCCAACTGTGCAAGTGTTCATTTAAAAAAAATTTTATCTTTACCAAATATTCATCTTTATTGGACTCCCGTTCAGCTAAAGTCTTACCTTCATAAAACTTGTAAAGTTACCAGAAAAGATTATGGTTTACAAGCTTCAGAACTATCTTCAGATCCTAGCTCTAATATTTACTTCACTTTCCAACTTAATTTTCCTTGATGGGTAGTTTTTAAATACTAATTTGGTAACAGAAACTACAAGTATCTGTGAAATAACAATGATTAAGACAGTTCTGCCCTCTGCCCCATGGTGCTTAAAATCTAGCAGCAAAGATTGGAGAGAGAATTTTCAAGGGATAAAACACGTTGGCACAACCATGCACTAAACAGTCTTCAAATTGTGAAAAGATTTTGACTTCATAATAAGAATGATAAGAAGACACTGTAGAGTTTTAAACAGAAGAGTCATATGATAAAGTTTTTGAAAAATCATTCTAGCTAGAGGGTAAAAGTTGTATTAGATGGAAAAAAGGCCAGATGTAGAGGGACCAGTTAGGAAGGTGCTACAGAAATATAGAGAAGAGAGATAACTAAGGCCTGGGAAGATAATCACAGGTGAACAATGATAGGGACCATAAGGATGGAGAAAAGCGAATCACTTCAAGAAACATCTAGAAACTAGACCCAAACAAAATGTAGGAATTAATTTGAGATGTGAGATAAGGAGACAGAAAAGTCAAGGATAACCCCAAGGTTTAAGGCTTTTGGGAACTGGATGAATGCAGTGTCATGACTGGGACAAGGAACACAGGAGGACAAAATGGAGCTGGGGTGGGATCAAAATGGCAAGTTCTGTTTTAGACATGTTCGATTGGATCTGCTGGTGAGACATCTATGTGGACATGTCAAGCTGGCTGATGGAGGTGCAGGCTTGAAATTCAAAAGAAGGATCTGGTCTTAAAATATTCAAGTGTCATCGGAATATGTATTATAATTGCAGCCGTGGGAGTGGATCAGTTGACTCAGGCTTGTGTACAGCATGGAAAGAGAAGGAAGCTCACCTCGCTGTCAAGAAGCCATCTTTGTTTTCCTATTTCAAGTTGTCTCATAGTCTTCCTGTCTCCTTGTCTCATCTCTACTTCTTGGACAAGAAACACTGATTTAATATCACACAATTTCTCTAATTTCCCAAATTGTTTATTTCAACAGATGAAATCAATACATGAAAGATATTTTATTAATGAACTGACAGAAAGAATCCAATCATATCAGTTGGATCATTCATTGGTTTCTAATAATTTATTACCACAACAGTTGATATAGTAGCATACATGCTTCCTACAGCTTAGAAATTCTCCAAGAAAAAAAACAAACAAAAAACTTGAACCATAATCATCCACTAGCATCTTAAGCAAACATACTGCTATTTAACAAAGAAAAAGCTTCTTCTTGGACAGTTATGTTGAGTCCAATAGAAAAATTAATTCTTCAGTTATATGACATAGTACATCTACATTAATTTTTTTATATTTATTAATCTGTGTTCCACATAATATAACTTCCATTGTTTCCATTCTTTTTCAGTATTCCCAAACTGCCATCCACTTCAGAAAACAGTCTTTTATCTCTAGCATGGAAGGAATTTAAATTAAAGTCATAATATAAATTCTAAATATAATATATTCATAAAATAAAACTCTCCAGTTCATAAAATTAATGGTTGTGACTAAATGTAATAATCATGCTGAATTTATTTAAAATTTAAGGAATCTATTCACAAATTTAGTCATTCTTACAAAAATATGATTACAATGAAACTTCTTTAACAGCATTAAAAGAAGTACAACTATTTTAACATCCCAATTATTTTTCAGGAGTGTAATAAGCTTTTAAGCATCTTTGGTTGGGTATTATTGAAATAAAAATTATATTCATAAAATCATTAAATGAAAAAATATTATAGTATCTATAGTCCACTATTTATACGTACAATCTTTTTTATGTATATATATGTAAATTATCCAAAATTACAGCTAATCATTTTGAGAAGAGGATAAATAACTTCTGTTAAAATGGGTCCAAACAGAACATTTGCAAGGTGGAATGAATTCAATTATTTCCAATATTTCTTAACCAGATGGGTTCCATTTTGATAAATTATGCTGTTTTATTTATCATGAATGGGCCTATGGAAGATCAATATAAAACAAAATAACACTGCAATGTTCTATAAACACATTAGAGCTAAGTACCTATGTTAAAAATGGCTCACATATAACCATGAAATGTTATAAAAATGCTATAAAAATTATTTTCTAATCTAATTTTTAGTGATGACAAACTCAGCTCCAACACAGAAATAATAATAGACATTATACATGTTCAAAGGGTTATAACGATTAGCAGCAATTAAAATTCTTATGCTATATACTTCTTCATTATCTAAACAGCATCTATGTAAAGCAGAACAACTTGAAATTAGAAATTAGATGATGGCTTATATTTCTATAATTCTGAAAAAATTCAGCCTTTGATTCTGAGTTTAAGAAAGTTCTCACCAAACATGCATTTGGCTTTAAGAACAATTGTTTCAAGTGTTAAGCATTTCCCTCATAATTTGCCAAATATTAATTATATAGCAAGTTTCAGTTTCTTCCCTTGAAGCCATTCAAAGAGTTGGCAACATTTACCTGCAGCATTCCCTGATGGACTTTGCCTATCGGAAGAAAAATAAAACCATAATACAATAAAGAAGAGCATGTGACTCCATAAAGAAATTTGTGTTTGGAAGTCCTTTCATCAGAACAAGGGGAAACACAGCATCCCCCAATCCAGGTCCTAATGTGATTTGAAAGTCAATAAGTCAATTTATTTACCCCACCACCTTTTTCAATGCTGACATTGCCAACTTCTTTGTTCAGGTTTACTTCACTCTGAAAAATACTCAAAAGTGTTTCTCTCTGCTTTTACTCATAATCCAATTTACCATCCAAGCAACTGTAAGCAAAGTTATTTTGTTGCCCTATCTTTGAATAGGATTATTTTTACCTAGGCTCCATCAACCAGTTTTCCAGCAATTACACCACAGATGCTCGTTTTCTTCCTTAAAATGGGAAATCAGGAGGCCTTCATCCCCTGGCAGCCTTCATCAGTCAGAATTCTAGCTCTGGTCGGAATTCATTCATATATTTTCACACACCTGCTTCCTTAGACGTTGGTAGCCTCTGTGAAAGAGTCATTGGTGCCATTATTATTTTTGACTTCCAGGTTCTTTTTAGCCTTGAATGTCACAGACACCTCAGAGTGAATGGAGTCCAACCTCTGCTCACAGTGGAAGGCTGAGAGGAAAGCGTTTCTGTAGTTGCTGTTCATCCAGCCATAGAGCAGGGGGTTGGCAAAGGTGGAGCACATGGCGATGATGTGGAACACTGTGAAGATGAGTTTGTATTCCTTCAGGTCCAAAACCTGGTTGTCAATGTCAACAGCAAGTTGGAAGGCATGGAGGGGCAACCAGCTGACTGCAAACACCACCACCACACACACCAGCATTTTGGTGGTTTTCTGTCTTCGCTGATGATAGTGGGCATTTGCAGCTCCAGGACTGACGTGGTTCTTAAGTTTACTCCAGATGCGAATGTAGGAAAAAGATATGATGCCCAGAGGCAACACATACAAGATTAAAAAGGAAGAAAGGCTGTAGACAGTGCCATAAATGCTCTTCTCCTCACCAGGCCACGTTTCAGTACAGGCCACAATCTCAAAGTCTGGAATAATCTCAATCAGTGAATACTCCCGGAAGATGGCCAGGGGACTTGCCAGTAGGGCACTGATGCCCCAGGCCAAGCCAATGATCAGGAAACTGATGTGCTTGGAGATCTTGCTCTCCAGATGGTAGACAATGCATCGATGCCGATCCAGGGCGATCACTGTCAAGGTGATTGTGGATACCTGTACTGCCAGGCCCTGGGCATAGGGCACCAGGTGGCAGAGGACAGGACCCATTTTCCACTCCCCCATTAAGGTGTATGTGAGAGTGAAGGGCAGGCACAGGGTGTTCACGAGAAGGTCAGCTACAGCCAGATTGGCAATGAAAAAGTTGGTGACTGTGCGCATGTTCTTGAATTTGATCACTACATGGATCACCAAGGAGTTGCCAACCACCCCAAGCAAGATGATAGAGCAATAGGCCAATATGAGGACAATCTGTACCTCAATCAGCTTGGTGCTGTCAATAAGCTCTGGCTCAGGGTCTGGGGCCAGCTCATCTCTAGGAGTGGTTTGCCCTGGCCCATATTGCTCCACCTTCACTTCCTCCACTGTCTGGTTCTCATCAGCCTCTCCACCTACTGGGCCCATAGTCAGCACAGTTCCACTGGGACTGCAACTAGCACGGGACCTACAACAGAATAATGAACAAAGATGGAATAAAGATGACACAAGAGTGAGGCAAAGAAGCATCACAAACAAGCTAGTTTAATTTTGGTTGAGGCTCAAAATACTTGTCCTCTTATCCCTAAAATTGCACATAGTAGAACATTTTAATAAAGCAGGCCCTTCAGTAAATCTATTTACAAATATGGATCAAGTAAATCAAATCCATGAAATATATACTACGACAGGAAAGATGAAATATCTATAGTACAGACAGAATGCCAAAGTGAATGCCACCAAATTGTTTAAAATTATTTTAAGAGGGATGGATATTATAAAGTTCATCAATTGATTTTATTACTGCTATAAGTTCATTAAACTATTTTAAGGTAGCTAAAGAAAGGAGCATTTCCTTCAATATATAGGCTTTTCAATTTATAAACCTTGCAACAAATTGCACAGGAAAGTGACAAATATTAAAACCTTTGCCTGGTGCCTGGACTTTGAGGAGTATATAATATTTAAGATAAACTGAGAAGACTCTGTTTCATAGCCATTTTTTTTTTTCTATTGTAGGGGTTAATGTTAACAATAACTTTTTTGTTCAGGTTTACCTTACTCTGAAAAATACTCAGGCTAGTGGCTTTTTGAATGATCTGAAATAAACTTCCTACATATATGCAACAGCGTCTTAGACAGGCAGTGCATGAAAAATATCTACAAATCTGAACATTTCCCTCTAAGCCCTAAATATAAACGTTTTAACTCTCCTCTTCCTTTTTTCCTTGTGGTCCCTACCTCAGTCAATGCTATTCTCATTTATTAAGCCACCCAAAGTTAAAAACAGTTAACAAGTCTAGATTTCTAGCGCCTGCATTTGAGAAGACATTCAGATTGGTCCTCTTAAACATCTCTTCCTCTCCTCATCATATCCACCACAACAATTTTGTCCTCAATTTCTTATTGGAATTACTATGATAGACTTCTAATTTACATCCCTTCCTCTTTTCTTTCATTCATTCATTCACTTAAATATAATTGGGCATCTACTAAATGCCAAGCACAGCTCTAAATGCTATGGATATAGCAGTGAATAAATAAAAATCCCTACCTTCAAGGTGCTTACACTTATTCAAACATGCATTCAGCAAATATTTAAAAACAAATATCAGGAACTAGGATTTGTGCTGGGCAAAAAATCCCAGCAAGACAGTGCCTATACTCAAAGGCTATTGTATCTTACTGTACATAGACTACAAAAATTCAAATATGTTCACATCATTCTTCTCAATGTCTCTAGATTGCTTTAAACAATTTAATATATTGACTTCTAATATAAGGTCCCCTTTTTAAGATTGGAGCCCTGGTGGCACAGTGGTTAAGAGCTTGGCTGCTAACCAAAATGTCGGCAGTTCAAACCCACCAGCTGCTCCTTGATAACCCTGTAGGGCAGTTTTACTCTGTCTTATAGGGTTGCTATGAGTCAGAATTGACCTGATGGCAACGGGTCTGGTTTTGGGGTTTTTTTTTTAAGGTTATAAAAAACATTCAGAGCCTAACATCACTGTGGTAGTACCTTTTGAATATATGCATAATGATAAAAAACCTGCTGTTATTGATTCAGAAACTCTTTTAAATGAATTTGTATTTTATTAATCATAACAGCATCTACCTACAGTGTTGTCATGTGCCGTCAAGTTGACAGAACAGCCCCATAGAGTTTCCTAGGCTGTAATCTTCACAGGAGTAGATCACAAGGTCTTTTCTCCCTCATAGCCTCTGGTGGGTTCAAACTGCCGATCTTTCAGTTAGCAGCTGAGTGCTTAATCAATGGGCCACCAGTGCTCCACCTATAGTGGTAGCTGAGTCATATTTATTCGGCTCACAGACAATGCCTGGGCCTGTGTGCCCTCATCTCTACTCTATGCCATTCCTCTGCTCTGCTCTATACTACAGGAGGGCTGACCCTTGGTAGACTACATGTCCAGGCTCCTGGATCACCGGATTCTAGCTGGGTTTTGTCAATGGGAGACCCAAAACCCCACTGTCCTTGATTTCAACTCATAGACACCCTATAGGACAGAGCAGAACTGTCCCACATGGTTTCCAAAGCTGTAGTCTTTACAGAAGTAGACTGCCTCCTGTTTCTCCTGCAGAGCAGCTGGTGGGTCCGAATTGCCGACCTTTCAGATAGCAGCTTAACCATTGAGTGACCAGGGCTCCTCAATGAGAGACAATGGCAGGTAATTACAGGGCAGAAGAAGAAAGACACCAAAATAATCCTCTACCTCCCTGTCAGCTCTGGATGATGCCTCAGTAGCTCCAAGGCTCTGGTTCCGACGAGACTGGCCCATTGTGATTCCTGTTTCCAGGTGATGGCCCTGCTCCTATCCCATCCTTCCATTGTCCCTCCAACGTGGAGGAAGGAATGATTCCCTGCTCTTGCTAATCCCTGGGTGGTCTCACCATCCCGTTTGTCTTCCATCACTTGTGTAGCCAATTCCCTGCATTAAATTCCTTTCCTCTACATTCTTGAGTAGGGTCTGTTTTGCATGATCTGTTAACACTGCGCAACCATGCTTTCATTAAACTGCTCTCCCACTGGAGTGTCTGTGAGAGAGAACACTGGCCTAGAGAAGAAAATCCCAACTCCTTAGGATGACCTTCAAGGCTTTTCTTAAATTCATCCCTGTGTACCTCTCCGACCTCATATGTCATGGTATCCTAATA
Source organism: Trichechus manatus latirostris (assembly GCF_000243295.1). Classification (NCBI taxonomy): domain Eukaryota; kingdom Metazoa; phylum Chordata; class Mammalia; order Sirenia; family Trichechidae; genus Trichechus; species Trichechus manatus. The sequence continues at coordinate 358,942 of NW_004443995.1, forward strand.
TATATCTTAAGCATCTGTCTTACTGAACTACTCCCAATTTCAGCACCAAATCAATTTTCTCATGCTTCTCTGCCTTCTCTGTTCTGAAGCCTCCCAACTACCTCCAAAACCTGCGCTCGCCTCGGATGTTGCACTTGCCATGTGTCACATTGCAATTGTTTTCCTTCATCCACCCCACCACAGCAATCTTTTGGGGGACACAAACTGGATCTTCTTCATCCACTGTTTCATCCCTAGCACGCTCAAGGTACTCAATAATTCGGCAAAACAAATATGAAGCTAATGGAAAGCACAATTTTACCAAATAATCCAGGTCCACAAAATGCAAAGAACAATTTTGATCTTTTCCCGTACTGAAGATAACTGCCTGTACAAGATTCCTTTCTCTGACATGCCACCTTAACCAAGGGAATGCATCATAGCACTTCTGGAAAAGTAAGAGATACACATTGAGTACAACGATCCGGGGTACCCCAATAAAAAATTCAAAAGCACAAAAATTAAAAGATAAGCAGACAAGGGGAAAACTTTTTCTTTGAAAGAAGGTAAAACCAGATGTTCACATTATTTAAGACATTTAAGTAGAACTGTGAAATGGTACAGCTTTCTGGAACAAGTGAGTAGAGATTTTTTAATCAAAATATTTATTTACAGAAATATTGTATTTCTTTTCTTTTTCTTAATCAAGCAAGCTCTCCTAAGATCCCTCTTAAACCAATCCCTGATGATAACATTTTAAATTGTTTGTCAGTATGTGCCATAAAGAAACCTTTCTATTTCAAGGGCTTATCTCACACACACACACACACACACACACACACACACACCCTTGAAAGGAGCCTGACTACACAGAGAGAAATTTCCACCCATTTGCATTTGCTACACTGATATATTCTAGTTCTTTCCGCATAAATATCAAATAGAATGTTCCAAGGAGCCTGGGTCCTCTTTCACATTTGTCTCCAATGAATGTAAATTAACCATTCAATCCTTGGAGTGTGTATTTGATAAGCCTTACGGTTTCCCTTAGACTAAGAAAGAGACTGACTCTACACAGCACAATTAGTCAATCCTGACAAATCATTAACAGAATTAACAAGTCTCCAGAATTCTGAGTTTGGGATTTCAGCAGATTAAACTGAGAGTCAGCATGAAATTGAAGGATATGAGGAGTAGGAGTATATTTGATTTACTGTATTTTGCTTTTTCTTTCAGTCCTATATTCTTTATTTCAAAGCGTCTTTATTACAGAGCTTATCTGCAGGAGTGTTTACTGATCAGCAGGCTATTAGCATATGGATACTATTAGCTGTTCTTAAGCACACTACTGGCCTTCAGTCAGATTAAAGCTTTTCCCAGAGAATGGGTCATTTCTTGATAGCACTTCTGGAAAAGTGGAAGAGGAAAAGAGAATACACAGAATGAGTTGCCAGATTAAAAACTCCAAAACACAAAAATTTAAAGAAAAACAGACAAGGCAAAAACCCTTTCCTTGAAATAAGGCAAAATCAGATTTCACATTACTCACGGCATTTAAGGAGAACTGTGAGGTGGTGCAGCTTTCCTGAACAAGTGATTACATATTTAGAGATTTTGCTATAGAAATGTTTCTTTATAGAATAAGAAAATGGGTTTCAGGGTTTTTTCAGTGATTCAAAGAACTTTAAATTATCTGACTGGAAGAACAGTTCTTGCTTTGATAATATATTTAAAATTTGTGGGGACTTTCACAATAGTTCTCTTATTGTTCCAGGTTGGTCTTATCAAAACTTAACATTTTATCAATCATAACATCTTCCAGCAATTTTTCCCAGAAATCAAGCCACACCTCCTACACTTGTTGGTAGGGGTGGAGGCTTTCAAGAATGCTACATACCAACGTGACTGTCTAATAAGTAGAAAGTTGAAAATATTCACCGAAGGGTCTGGGATGTCCCTCTTCCATGTTTTTGAGCTTCTGGCCTTTCTTTGAAAAGAGCATTGTCTATTTCATGTCACTGAGTTTTGAATGATGTGTCCTTGTTGCAAAAAGTCTTAAAGCTTTGAGTTTTGTCTGCTTCCCTCCCATCATGTGCTCCTACCAGTGGGTGAGCCCTTATAATGGAAAAAGAGGGAATGCTTAAATATATATGTATAATCTTGAATAGCTTAGAGAATCCATTATGACCTTCCCCTTTAGAAAGGTGTTTGCTTTTAAAGAAAAGGCAGAACCAGTAACAAGTTGCTGTTCTGGAAAGATAATGACATATCTCTAAAGAGGGTCAGGAGCCCTGGTAGCGCAGTGGTTAAGAGATCAGCTGCTAACCAAAAGGTCGGCAGTGGGAATCCACCAGCCGCTCCTTGGAAACCCTATAGGGCAGTTCTACTCTTCTATAGGGTTGCTATGAGTCGAAATCCACTCGAAGGCAATGGGGTTTTAAGAAGGGTCAAGGAAATAGTTAATCTTCAGTAGAAAAGGAAAATTCTAGTGAAAGTAGAAAGTGCAGATGGTATTCATAACCCCTCCCCCCCCCAACACTTAACTTTAGCCTAAACGAGGAAAAAAAAAAAAAGTCCCAACACTCATTCAGATCTCTCCCATGCCCTCTTCATCGAGACCTTAGAGCTCCTTTGGAGATATTCTCGTTCCCAGAGGTAGGATTTACCCTTACTGAACGGGTTCTAGCTTTTCTGCTGAGACGTGGAAGCAAGACGCGTGCAGCCCATCAGTCGGATGATTATCTGTAGCCGGCTCACCCGGCGAGGGCACTGGCAAGTCCCCGAAGGCAAGTCCAGTGCTGTCCGCTCCGACGAGCCGATCCGGGACAGTCAACGCGGAGCAGCTGGGAGGCTTGCACTGCTAGCTCTGCCGCCTATCTCTGCGGCCAAGTGCTGCGGCACCACACTACGCCGCACGCAGTAGGGTGGGTGGGCTGGAGAAGAAGGCGGGTAGTAGGGGGCAGGGGGCAAACCTCCAACAAAATGAAACAGGTGCGGGGAGCGGGTCGATGGCCCCGCGCGGGGAGGCAAGAGGTTGGACCGGAAGTTTCCGCGAAGTGGGAGCAGGGGACAGCGTCCAGGGTCTCTCGGCTGCCTCCTAGGCTTGGGAGCCAGCGTAGCCCGACTCTACCCAGCACGGCGCCCCCTCGCGGGTCCCCATCGCCACCTGCTGCTGCTACTTACCCCGCGCGCCACCACCGGAGTTTTATACCCTCGCTTCCGCATCACCCACCTCCTTTCCCTTCCCCGAACCCCTAGAGACATTTGCTCTCCTCTCCTCTCCTCAGTTTTACGAAAGATGTCCTGGCGAGGATGGGCACCCTAGACCCGGGTCCGGACTCACCAAATCGGCCGGGGAAAGGCGAGGGCAAATTCTGAGCGGACAGACCGAGCGAGCTGCAGGCGACCGACCACGGTCCCCAGCGCCGCCAGCGCGCCTAGACCTTGGCGTGGCGCGCCTTGGCGGGGCGGAGAAAATCCCCAAACCCACAACCTGGACTTGCTTCTCTTTTCGGCTTGTCGGAGCAGAGACGTGGACCTGGGCGGTGCAGAGGCGTGGAAAAGGGCCGCACGACTGCTCCGAGGACAAAACCTCCGCAGCCTTCCCCAGGGCTAGAGCGCCGGGCTGGTACTCCTCGAATTGGGCGGTCACTGCGCTCCAGCAAGAAGAGAAAACGTATTTGAATCCTTGTGGCACACCATCAGCAATTCGTTTTAACAGGTGTCTGCTGACAGGTCACAAGTTGGCTTTCAAATCCCTCAGCCCCCAGCCTGTGTGGCTGGCGGCCCCGCTCGCGGCGAACTCTAGAAATGGTAGAGGCAAACAATGGATCACAAATGAAGCAAAATCTCGCTTTCGCCAGTTAGTTGACTTCGCTACTCTTCGCTCTTTGATTGTGACCCTTGTCCCTTGTGTCAGGATGAACGCATGCCACCGGAGTACTCTGGCCTGTCTCCTTGTGGCGAAGCCCTCTGCTAATGCCTTAGGCTGGCGGACTGAGTTAGTGGAAGGGAGCGAAATAGGATTCCGGAGTTAGCCAACAAAGCTGAGCCGTCTGCTCCCTCAGGATTCCGCCCAGAAGCTCTTTATTCAGAGCCATTTCTTCTAGAAGTTTAAGCCAGTCGCTCGCTCCGTTTCATTTTTAGAGAGGGCAGCAGAGCCGACCAAATTAGGAAAACAAAAGCCTGAAACTGGAGATTTCAGTCATTCTCTTACGTGTCCTGTGTTGGGGCTTTGCACAAATTACTTTCCCTCTGTGCAGCACCTTCTTCATTTCTAAAGGGAGGATGACCATACCGGTTCAATCGGAACGTCCCGGAAATATAAAAAAGATTATTTAGATTAAACTACTCATGAATAAGAGAGACTTTTAGCGTTAAAAAAGACAATAAATATTCTAGCTCACTTCAGGAGGATTCAGTCCTACCAGAGTTTGTCCAAGCTCTAAGAGTACAGCATACTTAAATTAACAAAGCATTTTGGGCTTTTCAATTACCAAGAAATAAAAGTGCACAGAACTGGAAATGAAATGTCCAAGATGTTCTACACAGTCCCACTTAAAATATTTTTGTAGGTTTTTTTTTTTTTGCTTTGGGAAACTGTTCTTTGCTCTAACATGCTTGTTTATGCAACAGGTTCCCTTCTTCCTAATATGTTTGCACCAGTGAAGAATGAAGTACGCGCCAATCAGTTGTAAGTTTAAAAGAATAGGAGTGGCTTGAAACAACCACAAGAGCAAATAGGAAAACTGATGAGTGCTGTCCTTCAGAGCAATTACTTTAGAGGATTCAACTTATTTCACTGGCACTTCAACTACACAGAAAGTCCTTGCCTTCTTTACGTTTGCCTTTCAAGACAGCGTAGCATCCATATATAAATATTTGCCTCACTCCCTTATAGGGTTCCTCACTCCCAGAGGATTCACATAGTTCCACAGACATCTAGTCAGTAACCCTAACAAGATTAAATGACTTCTTTGACTAATATCTTCCAGTAGTTAAAGACGGAATTGGATGAGAAACTGATCCATTGAGATTAAAGTTGCTTTATTGTGTGCCATATTACCAAGGATAATTTTGACAGTTAACTCATGACACTTTTGTGTATTAAGATCTAATTAATATATTTTACTGTGCATCTTATGTATACTATGTAACAATGAAGCACTCTAGTGAAGGACAATAAACCATGTCAAGACACTAATAGGTTTTGGAAGTGATGGTGTAATGTTGATTAATCCAAATTGAAGATAGGACAGGATAATTGACACCTGATTTCTCTCATGTCACATCACTCAGTTATTCAGGCAATTCCACATCTAACCAGCACAGGTGCTGACTACTCTGCTAATAGGGGTGATGCAAGCTCAGATGCATACATGGCAAGGACCAGTGACATAAATGTACCAGTAGGCTAGGTTTTAGGAGACAGTAGAGAGTGATAGGGCCTATAACAACCTAGAAAGCACAAAAATACGTGCTTCATCTGAAGAGGGAGGCTGCTTCTAGATTCGACTGAGCTGCCCTACAAAAATCTAGATCCAGTATTGTCAGATCTGATTATTTAATAGATGCAAAATCTACACTCTTAAAATCTTCCAGATTTTAAATGAAGGAAATTAACTTGGATTAGATCTGTGCAGTACAAAATAAATACAGGCATACCTTGGAAATATTGCAGGCTTAGTTCCAGACCACTGCAATAAAGTAAGTCACGTGAATTTTTTGGTTTCCCAGCACATATAAAAGTTATATTTACTCTATACTGTAGTCTATTAAGTGTGCAATATCATTATGTACAAAAAACACTGTACCTATCTTAATTAAAAATACTTTATTGCTAAAAAATCTGAGCCTTCAGCGAGTAGTAATCTCTTTGCTGGTGGAGGGCCTTGCCTCAATGTTGATGGCTGCTGATTGATCAGGGTGGTGCTTACTGAAGATTGCAGTGGATGTAGTAATTTCTTTCTTTCTTTTTTTTACAGGATTAGTGCAATTATTTTATTCTTTTTTTTCTCATATAAAAATTTATACATACGTTGTTATGTGACTCTAATTGCTCTCCCCATACTGTGACAGCACACTCCTCCTTTCCACCCCTGATTCCCCATGTCCATTTAGCCAGCTCCAAATCCCCTCTGCCTTCCC
>NW_004443995.1:365167-377073 GCF_000243295.1 Trichechus manatus latirostris
GGCCTTATTAACTCTGTCAATTGTTTTCTATTCTCTATTTCATTTAATTCTGCTCTAATTCTTATTATTTCCTTTCTTCTGGCACCTGTGGGCTTCTTTTGCTGCTCTCTTTCTACTTGTACCAGTTGTAGGGTTAATGTTTTGATTATGGCCCTTTCTTCTTTTTGGATGTGTGCATTTATTTCTGTAAACTGACCTCTGAGCACTACATTTGCTGTGTCCCAAAGGTTCTGGTAGTGTTTGTTTTCATTCTCATTTGATTCTATGAATTTCTTTTTACCATCCTTAATTTCTTCTATAACCAAACAGTTTTTGAGCAAGGTGTTGTTCAGTTTCCATGTGTTTGATTATTTTTTCCTTGCTTTTTCTATTATTGATTTCTACTTTTGTGGCTTTCTGATCAGAAGAGATGGTCTGTAATATTTCGATGCTTTGAATTTTGTTAAGGCTTGCTTTATGGCCTAATACGTGGTCTATTCTGGAGAATGTTCCATGTGCATTGAAAAGAAAGTATACTTGGCTGCTGTTGGGTGGAGTGTTTGGTATATGTGTATGAAATCAAGTTGGTTGATTGCAGCATTTAGCTCTTGCCTGTCTTTATTGAGCTTCTTTCTAGATGTTCTGTCCTTCACCGTAAGTTGTGTGTTGAAGTCTCCTACTACTATTGTGGAGCTATCTATTTATCTTTTCAGTGCCATTAGAGTTTGTTTTATGTATTTTGGAGCCCTGTCGTTGGATGTGTTAATATTTATTATAGTTATGTCTTCCGGGCGTATTGATCTTTTAGTCATTATATAGTGTCTTTCCTTATCCTTTGTAGTGGGTTTTATTTAAAGTCTATTTTGTCAGAGAGTAAGATTGTCACTGCTCTCTTTTTTGAGTGTTGTTTGCTTGGCATATTTTTCCATCCTTTGAGTTTTAGTTTGTTTGTGTCTTTAAGTCTAAGACACATCTCTTGTAGGCAGCATATGGATGGATCGTGTTTTCTTTTATTCAATCTGCCACTCTCTGTCTCTTTACTGGTCTATTTAGTCCATTTACATTCAGCGTAATTATTGATAGGTATGAGTTTAGTGCTGCCATTTTGATGTCTTTGTTTGTGTATTGTTGACAGTTTCTTGGTTCTACTTAATTTTCTGTGCTGAGTCATTTTTCTTTATGTGTTTTCATCTTTTTCATTTTTGTTGATTTTGTGTTTGCTGAAACTTTTTATTTTTCTAGTTTTTTATTTTGAGTTGTAGGATCGTTATCCTTTTTGGTTACCTTAATATTTACCCCTATTTTTCTAAGTTTATACCAGTCTTTTAGTTCTTTCTATCACCTTGACTTCCTCTCCATATGAAAAATCTATGTCTACTTTTTTTAAGTCCCTCTTTTTTGTTTTAATGTTGTCATCTTTTACATATTGACATCTCTGTTTCCCTATTTTTAGTGTTTTAACTTTGATTTACTTTTGTAACTTCCCTATCTGGGTTGATATCTGGTTGCTCTGTCTTGTGTTCTAGTCTTTGGTTGTTATCTGATGTTACCGATTTTCTAACCGGAGGACTCCCTTTAGTATTTCTGGTAATTTTGGTTTGGTTTTTGCCAATTCCCTAATCTTCTGTTTATCTGGAAATGTCCTAATTTCACCATCGTATTTGAGAGACAGTTTTGCTGGATATTTAATTCTTGGCTGGCAGTTTTTTTCCTTCAAGGCTTTGTATATGTAATCCCATTGCCTTCTTGCCTGCATGGTTTCTGCTGAGTAGTCTGACCTTATTCTTGCTGATTCTCCTTTGTAGATGACTCTTCCTTTCTCCGTAGCCACTCTTAAAATTCTCTCTTTATCTTTGCTTTTGGCAAGTTTGATTATAATATTTCTTGGTGACTTTCTTTTGGGATCTACCGTACATAGGGTTCGATGAGCATCTTGGATAGATATCTTGTCATCTTTCATGATATCAGGGAAGTTTTCTGCCAACAAATCTTCAACAATTTTCTCTGTATTTTCTGTTATCCCCCCCGTTCTTGTACTCCAATCACCCGTAGGTTATTCTTCTTGATAGAGTCCCACATAATTCTTAGGGTTTCTTCATTTTTTAAAATCCTTTTATCTGATTTTTCCTCAAATAAGTTGGTATCAAGTGCTTTATCTTCAATCTCACTAATTCTGACTTCCATTGCCTCAATTCTGCTCCTATGACTCTCTATTGAGTTGTCTAATTCTGAAACTTTGTTGTTAGTCTTCTGAATTTCTGATTGCTGTCTCTCTATGGATTCTTGCAGCCATTTAAATTTGTCATCATGCTCTTCTCTAATCTCTTTAATTTCCTCTATTGCGTGTTCTACATTTTGCTTAATTTCCTTCCTAATTTCTTGAAGACTTCTGTATATTAATCTTTGGCATTCTGCCTCTGGTAATTCCAAGAAATTTTCCTCCTCTGGGAAATTTCTAGATTCTTTATTTTGGCCATCATGGATTGCCTCTTTATGTGATTTGATATTGACTGGTGTTTCTGAGCCATCAATAAGTTATTCTATTTATTTATTTTATGTTTGCTTACTGTGTCCTAGCTTCTTTTTTTGTTTCGTACACCCAAATAGGCTGTTCGTATGAGCTAGTTTGACTATTGGTACCTTAGAAGCTCTAATGTCCTGTCCCCAGATGGTTAGATCTGTTACTAGGTATGTGAGCTTAGGAATCCACCCACTCTTCCTGTATGGATTCAGCTCAGGTGCCCAGGTAGATAACCTCTAAGTGTGTGATGTAGGCACTCACTTATAGTCCTGTACAGGCATGGGTGATTAGTGTAGGCACAGGCATCTGGGAGGAAGGTGTGTCCCTGTTCCCTAGAGCACGTAGGTGGGTGGGTTTTGCAGCCGGACTATGAGCACCTAATGCTGTTGGCTATAAGCCCTGGGGGGCACCTCTTATTCGTGGGTCCCTATCGCAGGTGGCTAGCTGGTGTGAGTGGAGCCACCAGTCCTCAAGTCCCTGATGTGGGTAGGTGAAGACTCTGCTTAATGGGCAGAGAGCAGTGTCAAATGTCAAGAACCTGCCACTTCACAGCTGAAACAGCTGAAGTTAGACTTCCGGTATATACCTTGTTGTATTGCGGTAATGAGGGCCTCCGCTGTTGAAATGGGCTCACACAAGTCTATGCAGGAGGAAAGGCACTCAATGTCTGTGGATATCTTATGCTTGTGCCTAGGCAAAGGAGCTGTGCCTACCCTGGATTCCTGGTTTAGGGGAGCTGACAGTTTATTTTTTCCCATTTGTTAATTTGTTCACTCTCCAAGGTAGGGAGAATGGCTCCGGGCATGTGGCGGATCCTACTTCCTGCCCAGGGGACTCGGCAATTGCTGAAGCTGGTCCTGGGCCCATTGCAGAGCAGGGAGCCGGTAGGTAAATGGGAGAGAGGTTTTTCCCTAAGGGGGGTGTTTTTGATCCATTCGGTAAGCAGTACAGAGGTACTTATCTTTCATGGAGGGCTGCTTTTCACTGGTTCTGGGTGGCCGTGTAGAGTCTCTGGTTCTGGTCTGTCCTGGTGTGGAAAACGCACTTCCTGAGCACGGCTGCTTGCCTGCCTCACTGCTCACCCCTGAGCTGATCAGGCTTGAAGGGCTCAGGCTCTTGCCTGCTCAGGTCTGGCAACTCCTCGCTGCTTCTGAACCATCTCTCCCTCCCCCTGCCACTCAGTCTGGTTCCTCAACTCTGCCTTTGACATTCAGGGCCCCCAGACTGCCCTATATAATCAGATCACTTGTTTCTTCAGGTCTTTGTTGTAAGAGCGTCCACGGAAGCGTCTGACTGCTCTGCCATCTTGGCCCCCACCTCTCTTGCAACTTCTTAAAGTAAGACAACAAAGAAGTTTGCCATATCAATTGACTCTTCCTTTCATAAAGGATTCCTCTGTAGCATGCATTGCTGTTTGATAGCATTTTACCCACAGGAGAACTTCTTTCAAATTTGGAGTCAATTGTCTCAATTGTTGCTGCTGCTTTATCAACTTAGTTTATGTAATATTTGAAATCCTTTGTTGTCATTTCAGCAGTGTTCACAGCGTCTTCACCAGGAGTAGATTCCTTCTCAAGAAGCCAGTTTCTTTGCTCATCCATAAGAAGTAACTCCTCATCTGTTAAAGTTTTATCATGAGATTGCGGCAATTCAATCACATCTTTAGGCTCCACTTCTAATTCTAGTTCTCTTGCTATTACCACCACATCTGCAGTTATTTCCTCCACTGAAGTCCTGACCTCTGAAAGTCATCCATGAGGGTTGGAATCAACTTGTTCCAAACTCCTGTTAATGTTGATATTTTCATCTCCTCCCATGAATCAGGAATGTTCTTAATGACATCTAGAACGGTGAATCATTTCCAGAAGATTTTCAATTTACTTTTCTTAGATCCATCAGAAGAATCACTATCTATGGTAGCCATAGCTTTACAAAATGTATTTATTAAATAATAAGACTTGGAAGTAGAAATTACTCCTTGATCCATGGGCTGCAGAATTGATATTGTGTTAGCAGTCATGAAAACATTAATCTCCTTGCACGTCTCCATCAGAGCTCTTGGGTGACCAGATGCATTGTCAACGAACAGTAATATTTTGAAAGGAATCTTTTTTTTCCTGAGCAGTAGGTCTCAACAAGGGGCATAAAATATTCAGTAAACCATGTTGTAAACAGATGTGCTGTCATCCAGGATTTCTTGTTCCACTTATAGAGTACAGGCAGAGTAAATTTGGCATAATGCTTAAATTGCCCTAGGATTTTCAGAATCGTGAATGAGCATTGGCTTCAACTTAAAGTCACCAGCTGCATTAGCCCCTAATAAGAGAGTCAGCCTGTCCTTTGAAGCAATGAAGGCAGGCATTGACTTCTCTCTGGCTATGAAGGTCCTAGATGGCATCTTCTTCCAATATAAGGCTGTTTCATCTACATTGAAAATCTGTTGTTTAGTGTAGACACCTTCATCAATTATCTTAGCTAGATCTTCTTGATAACTTAGTGCAGCTTCTGCATCAGCACTTGCTGCTTCACCTTGCACTTTTATGTTATGGAAACAGCTTCTTTCCTTGAATCTCATGAGCCAACCTCTGCTAGCTTCAAACTTTTCTTCTTCAGCTTCCTCACCTCTCTCAGCCTTCACAGAATTGAAGAGAGTTAGAGTTTTGCCCTGGATTAGGCTTTGGCTTAAGGGAATGTTGTGGCTAGTTTGATCTTCTATCCAGAACACTAAAACTTTCTCCGTATCAACAATAAGGCTGTTTCTGTTTCTTATCATTCATGTGTTCACGAGAGTAGCACTTTTAATTTCCTTTAAGAACTTTTCCTTTGCATTCACAACTTGGCTAACTATTTAGTGCGAGAGGCCTAGCTTTTGGCCTGTTTCTGCTTTCAACATGCCTTCCTCACTAGGCTTAATCATTTCTAGCCTTTGATTTAAAGTGAGAGATGTTCGACTCTTCCTTTCACTTTAACACTTGCGGGCCATTGTAGGGTTATTAATTGGCCTAATTTCAATATTGTAGTGTCTCAGGGAATAGGGAGTCCTGAGGAGAGGGAGAGAAATAGGGGAACTACTGGTCAGTGAAGCAGTCAGAACACACACAACACTTGCTGATTAAGTTTGTTATCTTATATGAGTGCAGTTCATGGCAACCCAAAAGAATTACAATAGTAACTTCAAAGATCACGGATCACAGATCACTGTAACAGATATAATAAAAACGAAAAAGTTTGAAATATTGCAAAAATTACCAAAACATGACAAAGAGACACGAAGTGAGCACATGATTTTGGAAAAATGGTGCTGATAAACTTCCTCCATGCAGGTTTGCCACAAACCTTCAATTTGTGAAAAACGCAATTATCTGCAAAGTGCAGTAAAGCAAAGGGCAATAAAATGAGGTGGGCCTATAGGTGGTAGATAAATATATAGATGTTGTTGTTAGGTGGCGTCGAGTTGATTTTTGACTAATAGCGACCCCATATGACAGAATAGAACTGCTCCATAGGATTTCCTAGGCTGTAATCTTTCTGGAAACAGATTGCAAGTTCTTTTCTCCTGTAAGCCAAGGGATGGGTTTGAATTGCCAACCTTTCAGTTAACTGTTGCACCACTGGGACTCTTTAGATATAGATGGATGGATAGGTAATTAGGTAGGTAGATAGACAGACAGACAGACAGATAGATAGATATCTGCAGCCTGGCCCATGTGCCTCCAATATTAGTTTTTAATTTTTTGACAATCCTCTTAAAATATCTACAACATGACTGCATTATCATCTCCACTGCTTCATAGACCACTCCTCAATGCATGTTAATATAACAGGAATTCTAAGATTAATTGCCAAATAAGCAATTTTCTGCTATGCTTCTTGTTCAATAGACGTTCCCAATTAAGCTTTACAGCAAAGGACCTGTTTAGGAACTGAGCATGTCAGATATTTTAGACAGTTAGAATGAAGAAATTTCAGAACAGCTCTTGACTAAAAAAAAAACAAGTTCAATAGCATCAGTAGTTCTTGTTGTTAGCTGCCATCAAGTCAGCCCCTGACTCATGGCGACCCCATGCACAACAGAACGAAATGCTGCCCAGTCTTGTGTCATCCCCATGAGTGGCTGGGGATCAGACCATATGGTCCACGGGATTTCATTGGCTGATTTTCAGAAGTAGACGGCCGGGCCTTTCTTCCCAATCTGTCTTAGTTTGGAGGCTCTGCTGAAACCTGTTGAGCATCATAGCAGTATGCAAGCTTCCACTGCACATGAAGTGCATTGGTCAGAATTGAATCTGGGTCTCCCACAAAGAAGGTGAGAATTCTACCACTGAGCCACCAATGCTTGTCATCTATCTGTCTGTCTGTCTTTTTGTTTTTAACAAAATTAGATTACTCTCATTTGTAACCTGCTTTTTAACTCTTTAATTTAGCAATATATCACAGACATTTTTTCACACCTCTAATGGTTGCTCAGTCCTAAACTGTAGGATTATATTCTGATTAATTATTGTTGTTTGCCAACAAAGCTATGATAAACAATTTGTATATGCTTCTAGTGTATTTGGCCAGTTATTTCTTTCATATAAATTCCAGCAGGAAATGAGAGAAGGCATTTTTAAATTTCTTCTTAGCCAAGTTCACATTTCATAAACCTTAACCACAAAGGCCAGATTGAGTACAGTGAAAGCCAAGAAGCTTCTTCCATGATAAGATAAATAGTTTAGGTGTCATGGAGTGAAGGATCCCTGGTGGCACAGTGGTTAAGAGCTCGAGTGCCAACTGAAAGATCAGTGGTTAGAACCCAGTAGCTGCTCTGTGGGAGAGAGATGTGGCAGTCTGCTTCTGTAAAGATTACAGCCATGGAAACCCTATGGAGCAGTTCTACTCTGTCCCAAAGGGTTGCTATGAATCAGAATCAACTCAACAGAAATGTGTTACCATGGAGTATGAACTATCATAGACTCCACAAAAAGTGTTCACCATAAAATTTTTGTGGCCCCAAGCAGGGATAACTGAAGTGGCTACTTTTTTTTTTTTTGCTATGGGGAAACTAAAAGAGGGAAACAAAAGCACCAAAAAGAATGAGTTTGTTTTGATTCCTGGGGGAACATGCTCCTGGTTTAACTCTGCCTGAGAACCAGTTTTTAGAACTTAATGTCAGGGTTTCCTGAGAGATTATTAGATAACCCTCAAGCAATACCAATCTGACTTAAATCACAGACAGAACATGCGTGTATAGTGCAGCTGGAATGTGAAAGCTGATTCCTGGAAGAAAAAAGAAGCAAGCTCCATAAATCAGGATAGCGGCTGCTGAAAGGAAGGAAAAACTGCAGAATGGGGTCTGAAGTGCTAAAGAAAGGGGCTGCAAGCCCAGGTAGGGGAATCATCTAAACTCCAGTTATATTAAAAAAGCTCGAGGCAGGGCCAAGACAGCAGAGTAGTCAGACACTTCCAGTCATCCCTCTCACAACAAAGACCCAAAAAAAACAAGTGAATCAATTATATATGACAATCTAGGAGCCCTGAACATCAAAGGCAAAGGTGAGGAAATGGACTGAGTGGCAGGGGCAGGGAGAGACTGTTCAGAAGCAGCAAGGAGTTGCCAGACATGACCTGGCAAGAGCTTGAGCCCTTCAGGCTGGATCAGCTTGTGGTGAGCGGTGAGGCAGGCAAGCAGTGGTGCTTGGGAGGCATTTTTCACACCAGGGGAGCTCCAATGGCAGAGAGTTTACTTGGCCACCCAGAACCAGTGAAAAGCAGCTCTCAATCAGCAAAAGATAAGTCTTGTGTCTGGCCTACCATACAGATTAAAAACACCTTCCTTAGGGAGAAACTTCTCTCCTATTTATTGCCACACTCCCTGCTCTGCACTGGGTCCAGGACAGCTTCAGCAATTGCCAAGTCCCCTGGGCCGGAAGTAGGACCTGTCACAAACCCTGAGCCATTCCCCCGGCCTTGGAGAGTGAACAAATTAACAAATGGGAAAAATAATCTGCCGGCTACCCTAAGCCAGGAATTCAGGGTAAGCATAGCTCCTTTGTCTAGGTACAGGCATAAGGGATCCATGGATTTTGAGAGCCTTTCCCCCTGCATGGACTTGTGTGGGCCCATCTCAACAGCGTAGGCCCTCATTACTGCAGTACAACAGTGTATATACCGGAAGTCTAACTTCAACTGTTTCAACTGTGAAGTGGCAGGTTCTTGACATGTGACACTGCTCAGCCCATTAAGCAGGGTCTTCACCTGCCCACATCAGGGGCCTGAGGACTGGTGGCTCCACACGTGCCACCTAGCCACCTGTGACAGGGGCCCCAGAATAAGAGGTGCCCCCCAGTCATTACAGCCAACACATTCGGTGCCCATAGTCTGGCTACAAAACTTACCCACCTATGTGCTCTAGGGAACAGGGACACGCTTTCCTCCTGGACAGTTGGGGGTGGCCGTCAGCCCCTTGCTTTGCTCAGCATGTGTGCCCGTGCTGCAACTGGATGCCAGTGCCTGTGCCAATCACCCATGCCGGTCTAGGACTGTAGGTGAGAGCCTACACCACACACTTGGTGGCTGACTACCTGGACACCTGAGCTGAATCCATATAGGAGGAGTGGGCAGACTCCTGGGCTCATAGACTTAGTGGCAGGTCTGGTCACCTGGTGGCAAGATGTTGGAGCTTCAGGGGCACCAATGACTGGGCTAGTTCACGTGAGCAGCCTATTTGGGCATATCAAAACAAAACAAAACAAGAAGCTAGGACGCAGAAAGCAAACATAAAATAAATAAATATAATAGCTTATTGATGGCTTAGAGACAAGAGTCAATATCAAATCACATAAACAGGCAATCCATGATGGCTTCAGCAAGCTCCCAAAATAAAGAATCTAGAAATTTCCCAGAGAAGGAAAATTTCTTGGAATTACCAGAGGCAGAATGCAAAAGATTAATATACAGAACTCTTCAAGACATCAGGAAGAAAATTAAGCAAAACTCAGGACATGCAATAGAGGAACTTAAGAAGATTACAGAAGAGCATAACGACAAATAAAACAGGCTGCAAGAATCCATAGAGAGAAAGCAATCAGAAATCCAGAAGATTAACAAGAAAATTTCAGAATTAGATAACTCAATAGAAAATCATAGGAGCAGAACTGAGGCAATGGAAGTCAGAATCAGTGAGATTGAAGATAAAGCACCTGACATCAACTTATTTGAGGAAAAGTCAGATAAAAGGATTTAAAAAATTGAAGAAACCCTAAGAATTATGTAGGACTCTATCAAGAGGAATAACCTATGGGTGATTGGAGTACCAGAACAGGAGGGGATCACAGAAAATACAGAGAGAATTGTTGAAGATTTGTTGGCAGAAAACTTCCCTGATATCGTGAAAGATGAGAAGATATCTATCCAAGATGCTCATCAAACCCTACATAAGGTAGATCCCAAAAGAAAGTCATGAAAACATATTATGATCAAACTTGCAAAAAGCAAAGATAAAGAGAGAATTTTAAGAGGGGCTAGGGATAAACTAAAAGTCATCTACAAAGGAGAATCAGAAGCAGAAACCATGCAGGCAAGAAGGCAATGGGATGACATATACGAAGCCTTGAAGGAAAACAATTGCCACCCAAGAATTAAATATCCAGCAAAACTGTCTCTCAAATATGATGGTGAAATTAAGACATTTCCAGATAAACAGAAGATTAGGAAATTTGCAAAAACCAAACTAAAATTACCAGAAATACTAAAGGGAGTCTTCCAGTTAGAACATCAGTAACATCAGATAACAACCAAAGACTAAAACACAGGACAGAGCAACCAGATATCAACTCAGATAGGGAAGTCACAAAAGTAAATCAAAGTTAAAATACTAAAAATAGGGAAACAGAGATATCAATATGTAAAAGATGACAACATTAAAACAAAAAACAGGGACTGAAAAACGTAGACATAAATTTTTCATATGGAGAGGAAGTCAAGGTGATAGAAAGAACTAAAAGACTGGTATAAACTTAGAAAAATAGGGGTAAATATTAAGGTAACCAAAAAGGATAACAATCCTACAACTCAAAATAAAAAACTAGAAAAATATAAAGACTCAGCAAGTACAAAACAACAACAATGAAGAAGCTGAAAAGAAAATACATAAAGAAAAACGACTCAGCACAGAAAATTAAGTGGAACAAAGAAACTGTCAACAACACACAAACAAAGACATCAAAATGACAGCACTAAACTCATACCAATAAATAATTACCCTGAAGGTAAATGGACTAAATACACCAATAAAGAGACAGAGAGTGGCAGATTGGATAAAAACACATGATCCATCTATATGTCGCCTACAAGAGACATACCTTAGACTTAAAGACACAAACAAACTAAAACTCAAAGGATGGAAAAAAATATGCCAAGCAAATAACACTCAAAAAAGAGCAGGAGTGGCAATCTTAATCTCTGACAAAGTAGACTTTAAAGTAAAATCCACCACAAAGGATAAAGAAGGACACTATATAATGACTAAAGGGTCAATGCACCATGAGGACATAACTATAATAAATATTTACGCACCAAATGACAGGGCTTCAGAATACATAAAAGAAACTCTAACAGCATTGAAAAGAGAGATACACAACTCCACAATAGTAGTAGGAGAATTCAACACACCACTTTTGGTGAAGGACAGAACATCCAGGAAAAAGCTCAACAAAGACACGGACGAGCTAAATGCTACAGTCAACCAACTTGGTCTCGTAGACATATATTGAACACTCCACCCAACAGCAGCCAAGTATACTTTCTTTTCCAATGCACATGGAACCTTCTCCAGAATAGACCACATATTCGGCCATAAAGCAAGCCTTAACAAAATTCAAAGCATCAAAATATTACAGAGCATCTTTCCTGATCAGAAAGCCACAAAAGTAGAAATCAATAACGGAAAAAGCAAGGGAAAAATAATCAAACACACGGAAACTGAACAACACATTGCTCAAAAACTACTGGGTTAGAGAATAAATTAAGGATGGAATAAAGAAATTCATAGAATCAAATGAGAAAGAAAACACATCCTACCAGAACCTTTGGAACACAGCAAAAGCAGTGCTCAGAGGTCAGTTTATAGGAATAAACACACACATCCAAAAAGAAGAGGGGGTCAAAATCAAAACATTAACCCTACAACTTGAACAAGTAAAAAGAGAGCAGCAGAGGAAGCCCTCAGGTGCCAGAAGAAAGGAAATAAGAAGAATTAGAGCAGAATTAAATGAAGTAGAGAATAGAAAAACAATTGAAAGAGTTAACAAGACCAAAAGCTTGTTCTTTGAAAAGATCAACAAAATTGAAAAACTATTGACTAAACTGACAAAAGAAAAACAGGAAAGGAAGCAGATAACCAGTATAAGAAATGAGATGGGTGATA
>NW_004443995.1:377173-409997 GCF_000243295.1 Trichechus manatus latirostris
AAACTAACTCAAAATAGATCAAAGACCTAAATATCAAATCGTATACGATAAAGATCATGGAAGAAAAAATAGGGACAACGCTAGGAGCCCTAATACATGGCATTAACACGATATGAACTATAAGTAACAATGCACAGGCAGAAGAAGAAAGACTAGATAACTGGGAGCTCCTAAAAATCAAACACTTATGCTCCTTGAAAGACTTTACCAAAAGAGTTAAAAGAAAAACCGCAAAACGGGAAAAAAATTTTGGCTACAACAAATCCGATCAGCATCTAATTTCTAAAACCTACAAGATACTGCAAAACCTCAACAACAAGAAGACAAATAACCCAATTAAAAAATGGGCAAAGGATATGGACAGTCACTTCACCAAAGAAGATATTCAGGCAGCTAACAGACACATGAAGAAATGCTCAGGATCAGTAGTCATTAGAGAAATGCAAATCAAAACTACAATGAGATATCATCTCACCCCAACAAGACTAGTATTAATCCAAAAACACAAAATAATAAATGCTGGAGGGGTTGTGGAGAGACTGGAACACTTATACACTGTTGGTGGGAATGTAAAATGGTGCATCCACTTTGGAAATCAATTTGGCACTTCCTTAAAAAGCTAGAAATAGAAGTACCATATGATCCAGCTATCCCACTCCTTGGAATATATCCTAGAGAAATAAGATCTGTTACACAAATAGGTATATGCACACCCATGCTCATTGCAGCACTATTCACGGTAGTAAAAAGATGGAAACAACCTAGGTGCCCATCAATGGACGAATGGATGAACAAATTATGGTATATGCGTGCAATGGAATAGTATGCAATGATAAAGAACAATGATGAATCCGTGAAACATCTTATAACATGGAGGGATCTGGAGGTCGCTATGCTGAGTGTATTTAGTCAGTCACAGAAGGACAAAGATTTTATACGACCACTATTATAAGAACTCAAGAGAAGGTTTAAACACAGAAGAAAACATTCTTTGATGGTCACGAGGGTGGGGAGGGAGGGAGAGGGTTATTCACTAACTTGATTGTAGACAAGAATTATCTTAGGTGAAGGGAAGGACAACATACAGTACAGGGGAAGTCAGCAAAACTGGACTAAACCAAAGCTAAGAAGTTTCCTGAATACAATCAAACACTTTGAAAGACAGAGTAGCAGGAGCGGGGGTCTGGGGACCATGATTTCAAGTGGACAGCTAGGTCAATTGGCATAATAAAGCTTTTTAAGAAAATGTTCTGCATCCTACCTTGGTGAGTGGTGTCTGGGGTCTTAAAAGCTAGCAAGTGGCCATCTAAGATGCATCAATTTGTCCCAACCACCAGGAGTAAAGGAAAATGAAGAACACCAAAGATACAAGGAAAGTATTAGCCCAAGACACAGAAAGGGCCACATAACCAGAGACTCCATCAGCCTGAGACCAGAAGAACTAGGTGGTGCCCGGCTACCACCAATGACTGCCTTGACAGAACACAACAGAGAGTCCCTGATGAAGCAGGAGAAAGGTGTGGTGAAGAACTCAAATTCTTGCGAAAACACCAGACTTAATGGTCTGACTGAGACTGGAGGAACCCCAGAAAGCTTGGGCCCCAGGCTCTCTGTCAACCCAGAACTAAAACATTTCCTGAGGCCAACTCTTCAGACAAAGATTGGACTGGACTGTGGGACATAAAACGATACTCGTGAAGCGTGTGTGCTTCTTAGCTCAAGTAGATACAAGCGACTAAATGGGCAGCGTTTGTCTGGAGGTGAGATGAGAAGGCGGAGAGGGTTAGGAGCTGTTTGAAAGGACACAGGAAGTCAGGGGTGGAAAGGAGCAGTGTGCTGTCACAGTATAGGGAGAGCAATTGGGGTCACATAACAGTGTATGTATAAATTTTTGTATGACAGTCCAACTTGAATTGTAAACTTTCACTTAAGCTACAAACAATAAAAAAAAAAAAGCTCAAGAATCTAATAAAATTGTATACCTAACTTCTTAGGCTAGGCAAACAAAGACTAATAACAAGACTAATAATTGCACTAGCTTAACAGTTAGTCATGCTGCTTAGTATATTTGAAACTGATTTTGTCATGTTTTATTTAAAAGTTCAGTGACGTTAGTTGTAATTTCTCCTTAGGCTTATTAAATTCTTACAGAAATTCTTTTTAAAATTCCAGTAATACTTTCTTGTAGTACCAATAAATTATGAAATCCAGATATCCCAATGGCCATTTGTTATAATATTGATTCTCAATTAGTTGTGAATATATTCCTGATTGGATCTAGGCCTACCTTTCCTTTTAAACAAAGAGGAAGGAGCACTGGGAATTAATGTCTGAACAGATATATGACTGGGGTTGCATCAAGCAGAAATAGAAAAACAAAAGAGACAAGTTTCTATGAATGGAGCTGTAATAAAATTTTTAAATAGCCTACTTTTAAAAAAACTTTATTTGTTTTTTAAGCTAGCCAAGCTATCAAGTTTGTTCTGATGAAAAGGTAATTCTTTTACTTCCTATTCTGACCTAAACTAGGTTTATTTATAAACTTGTGGACCACAACAGCGTCAATGAGCAAGAAAATGTCACCAAATATTGAAGTTCACTGAACTAGTAAATAGGCTAGATTTTCTTTAAACTTTTGTGTGCAAAACAAGTGTCTCACTCAAGAAAAGCAACTAGTTATTCAAAGTGAATGTAGGGTAAATCCTACTAAACTGGACATAAATATCATTTGTTATGATTTTTATTTCTATGGATTTGTTTATTTTTTGTTTTGTTTTGAGTTTTTAATTACAGATTCAAAGCAATTAAGGAGGATTGTAAGCAATATATGCAACATTTTGCTAAGATTTTAATCTTTTCATGATCATCTGACTGGGTATTGAGACTGGTAAGGCACCAAATCTAAAGAGGTATTTACATGCAAATGATTCACAATTCAAATTTTATTGAAGAACAAAGGAAGGGAGATTTTTATGAGGAATTCAGAATTTAGTGAATGCAAATTTTTGTTTGATTATCTGAACCATGGGCTGAAGACCCATGGCTAAAGAGGAAACAGAAATTTCAATTTTATTTAATATGTCTTTACCTTTGTAGCCTACAGAGACATAATTTGATATATATATATCAATTATACACTCAAATCAAATAGAATTTTTATTTTTTGTCAAAAGAGTAAAAGCAAAGCTCTCTCTCATGCTAAACTTCTACTGATATCCCAAGACATGTGAAGTCAAAGATTTATATAAAATTTCCACATATCATTTTGGAGACTGTAAAATGGCTTACTCAAAGTAAAAATTTCAAAACATGTAATCAACAATGCAAGTAGGATTTAATTTATGAGTTATTACTTTTTTTGTCCAAAAATTACATGAAATACACACAAATATTTTATTACCTGCAATTCCTATAAACAAATGTTTTTTGGGGTCTGATTTGTTACAGGCACTATGCTAGGCACTGGCCATATAAAAATGAATTACACACAAACCTACCACTGAGTAGCTCTTGTCCATTAAGGGGATATAGACACATAAAGAAGTACCATAAACAGATCAAGATTCTCAGGCTGACTATGATATAACCGATTCGGAGCTGAAAGAAAGGAATGGTGAGTTTTTGTATGCGTGTTGAGTGTGGGGAGAATCAGGGAAACGTTTTGTGGTAGAAGTAACACAACTCAGTATAAATCTACATAGATACCTTTCTTGGCTTTAGCCAGCACTGGGATACCATTTTCTGTACGAAATATACTTCTCCATTGCATTTAGCTAGGTTGTGTGATACAGACACATGTAGAATCCACTGGAGGAGAATTATCATTTACATAGGTCTAAGTATAGTTTTAAAAGTTAAAAGCATAATTCTCAAACAAAGTATGTAGTGAGTACATGTCACAGATTGATTTAATTGATTTATAGAGTGCCAGCACATGGCAAAGCCAGTTCAAAGAAAGATCCCAAAGATGGATGCATATAGTCAACGGAAGAAAGAATGCTGAATAAGACTGATATATGAGATTTAAAACTTTTTAATATTCTGCTGCACAATATACCAATACTTTATGGACTAGTATTTTCCACGAGACAGAAATCATTCGCATTTATGTCAGACAAAAATCAAACTTAACAATTTTCTGTGAGCTTACATGGAACTGTATGGAGACTGGGCTCTAATCCACAGTAAATAATAAGTCAAACTAAGTAAGTTACCTTCGTCTGGAGAATCATATTATCTTTAGGCTCATAAGAAAATACTGCAGTGTGACATTGGAAAATATGGGTCATCTTATTCTTTCTTTTATCGCTGCTTAACAAGCTGTCCCAAAATTTAGTGGCTTAAAACAATTATTTTCTATTGCTTATGATATTGTGAGTCAAGAATTCAGGAAATGCCCAGCTGAATAGTTCATCTCTGATCTATGTGGTATCAACTAAAGTGGCTGGGGCTGTAGGATCCTCTTCTAAGCTTGTGCCTTCACTCACATGTCTGGATCGTGGGCTAGATTGCCTGGAATAGATGGAGAATGGCTCATATTTCTCTCTCTTCACACATGGAAGTCTCAGAGTAGTCAGGATTCATACATGGCTTTTGGCTTTCCCCAGAAAGAACCGTTTAAAACAGAGTGTTCCGAAAGACTCAGGCAGAAACTGCAAGACTTTTTATGACCTACTCTACCAAGTCCCAAAACATCTCTTCTGCTGCGTTCTTTTGGTGAAGCAAGTCACTAAGGTGAGCCTATATTCAAAGGGAAGAGAGTAATACATGTCACCTCTGGACAGAAGGACATGTGTGTTCAGGGAGGGAAGGAGTTGATGATGGTCTAAGAGAAAAGTCATTACACATCCCTTTGTCTTATACCATATTTTGCATGGTTTAAAAATATATATACTTATTAAGGAGGAACTTAGGGTAGCTATGAGTCAGAATCGACTCCACAGCAATGGGTTTGGTTTGTTTTTGTTTTTTTTTTGTGGGAAAAGTATCACAGTTTCTGAACTTCCACAGTCGATTATTTTTCTTCTTTGGCTTGCAATTGATGAAATGGTCAGAACCAGAGACTGCAGAATCTAAGATCCCCTTTGCCAGTGGCAGCCATGAGGCAAAATATGCAATGAAGATAGAAGAATGTTTCCAACATCTGCGCTTAGATGAACACAGTGATCAGTACAAATAAACAACTTTCTAAAGAGTTAAATTTCCACTTCCAAATGGTAGGTTTTAAGTACATTTGTTCCTATAATGGTTTATTTAAGGTGAATGACATTTAAGGTTCTTCTTAAAAAAAATCCAGGTAAGAAAAAAGCACAATATTCTCTGGCAGCCAATTCTAAAACATAACTACCATTTTCTTAACACTACTTTCATTGAGCCCAGCAGGAATTGGGACTTGTGCTCTATATATGACTTTACTGCTGAGTAATGCACAGAAGTTGAGTTTGGAAGAGAACCTGTGGTTAACTTGCTATTTTTGGAAGTGTCATTTAATGTCTCTGATTAAATGTTTCCCTCAACTGTAAAATAAGTTGTACATATTACAATTGTAAGGCCTTCTGAGTCAATGAAATAACTAAGCTCTCACAAACTGAACAAAAAATCATATATATCATTTTATGTCATAGGGACATTACATAATTTTTAAAAGTAAACTGAAGAACCACATTTCCAAGTGTCAGACCCATTAGTATGAAATTCAGCAATTTTGAAACCTCCATTAACCTTTTATTCCTTACAAATTATTTCTAAATATCATCCATCATGCCCAGTTGCCATTGAGTCTCTGACTCATGGTGACCCCATATGTGTGAGAATAGAAATGTGCTCCAGAGGGTTTTTAATGTCTGGTTATTCAGAAGTAGATTGCCAGGACTTTCTTCTGAGGCACCTCTGGGTGGACTTGAGCCTCTAACCTATGGATTAGCAGCTAAGTGCCTTCATTGTTTGCACTACCCAGGGACTCCTTCAAGTATCATATGCATCCTAAAATAATAAGTTACTTAAAGGGAACTGTATTTTTCTTTGTTGAATCTCATATAACAGGAAAATGTTGGTGATTTATGTTGTAATAATGGTCATATTATAGTAAATTAATCATACCATTTACTAATTTGGTGCTTGATTTGACCTCACTGGAAAAAATGAATTATTAAAATAATATGCACATATATAAAAGGTTTTTTTATATGTGTTCATACTATTTAATGCTTTCATTAGGTGTATGTTATGAAATATATAGAACAAATTAAAATTTGCAGATGACCCTAAGTCTATGGTTCCTAAGCTGTGCACTGAGACACCTGAGGCCACCACAGCAAATTCTCAAGGGTGTTTGTGGGATATTTTAAAGGTTAGAAGAAAGCCCAGACATATTCAATATCCACAAATACTAACATGACATCTACCAGACAGTGCTCAAAGGACAGTTTGAGTTCATTCATAGTTTTGACATTAAATTCTGCTATAGTCCTTTCGATGACATCACATCTTTGACTGTTTAGTGATTGGTATGATAAAAAGTAAACATGTGAGAAGTCTATGAGGAACAGGATATGAGAGCAGCAGTGTTCAAACTGATTTGAAGGTTTGAGAAGTTGAGAGTGCCTGTCGGGTACACACACATCCTGTTATTAGTATTAGCTTTTATTTAAGAATGAAATATTACATTATTTTAATTTATGTGCATTATTTTTTCAACTATTAAGCTTTTGGAGTCCCTAGGTGGCACAAATGGTGAAGTGCTCAACTACTGGCCTGGCGATTTGCTTCTGACGGGTCTTCGAAACCCTTATGGAACAGTTCTAGTCTGAGACACATGGGGTTACCACGAGTTGGAATCAACTCCTCACAACAACGTTAAATTTTAGAACATAATTATTTATTAAGTCATTTGGACTTAACTACTTGATAAATCTTTTGGCCTAGAGGGTACCATGAAGAAATTACTGCTACTAAGAGCATTGAGAATGGAGAAAGTTTGGGAATATCTGCCTCAGGCCATAACTATATGAGTGTAACATTATGTTCACATAGAAAGAGACCATTTAGTTTAGTTAAGTATTTTAGTTCCTTAATATTTGACTAGCTCAGAAAGACATTTTGTTGGGTGATAGTTACTATTGGGGATCTGTTTGTTCACTTAAAGAAAGAGGGTTTAATAAAAGCTGTGTGTGTATATATATGTGTGTGTGTGTGTGTGTGTGTGTTGGTGTACACCTGTGTGAGTTGTTCTCTATAATCCCACTGTAGCATGGACAACAGAGAGCTCCTTCTCAGGAAAGGAAGGATGAAAGAAAAGGAGAGAGGGAGAGAGAGAGGAAAACAGGGAAGGAGGGATGGGAAGAATAAATAAATGACTGAAGGGATGAATGAAAGAAGCAAAGAAATGAAAAAAAGAAAAAGGAAAGAAAGGCAGAAGAGAAGAGACATAGAAGCACATAAAGGAAAATAGAGATGGTACGTGTAATAGCATAAGCCATAAGTATTATTTAAATTCCTGTATGTGGCACCAAGTTTATCTAGAAATATACTTATCTATACTTCTAATTCTTGGAAGAAGAATTGCCAGAAAGTTCCTTAGAAGCTAGGATGGTGAGACTTTGTTTCATGTACTTTGGGCATGTTATCAGAAGGAACCAGTCCCTGTAGACGGACATTGTGCTTGATAAAGTAGAGGGTCAGCAAAAAAAAGGAAGACCCTCAGAGGTGTGGATTGACATAGTGGCTGCAACAATGAGCTCAAGCATAGCAATGATTGTGAGGATGGCACAGGACCGGGCAGTATTTCATTCTGTTGTACAAGGGGTCGCTATGAGTTGGAAATGACTCTAAGATACCTAACAACAACAACATAATTTTAATAATAATTCAAATTCTATATTACCACTAAAATCTTACTAGGAAAACTGTGTTATAAAATGAAAAATGTTTACTTCAAAATAATATTCATTTTAAATGCAAGATATAAAAGCATATCTATGGTATAACCATGTATTCTTAAATGTGACAATGAAAAAAGATTGGCAAGAAATAGTTCCAAAAGTTAACTAACTGTATTTATGCCATAAAGCTATATGTAACTTTTTTCATCTTCTTGAATTGTCTTAAGTGAACCTTATTATTTTGAATAACAAAAATAATATATATCATATAAATATTATTTTGACAAAGATGGTTCTGACAAAGTGAAGAATAGAACTCAGTCCATTATCCAGATGATTCATGACATCTCTTAAAATGAATAGGAATTTACTATCTCATCCACACAATTCTCTCCCTCAGACTCTATGCCTCTGAGCAGCTTTTCTAAACTTAGGGTCTGCATTAGAATTACAAGTGGTACTTTATAAACATACAGATGATGTTAGGCTCCCGCTCTGTCGCAAATCAGAATATTCTGATTCAGTACGTTGGGATGGGACTCAGTGTCCTCACATGATTCTGTCCCTCCTCTTCGCCGTTCTTGATTCAGGCTCTCTCCTTCAAGCACCTAGCTCTTCCTCATGTCCAGATTGGAATGCTTCTTGGTTTACTTTGTCTCTTCCCTAATTCAAATTACTACTCAAAATTCAGCTTGAGGGAGAGGCACCCTCCATGGTCTAGAACCCCAGTGAGGAGCGTCTGGCTGTGCTCATGAAAGGAAATCCAAGGGTACAGGATGGTAAACCAGTCATCCTCCTTTCTCACACTGGTAGCAGCCATGTGTTTGAGCTACTTCCCTGTGGCATTTTCCAGGGGGAGCCAGGGTCTTATGCCCAGCATATCACTTTCCATCCTTCCTTTAACAAAAGGCCCTGCTCAGTGTGTGCTGGTACACAGGCTGAATTGCCCGCATCCCTCTGTACTTTGTCAGTGCAGTTTCCACATTTTATCCCAGTGCTTGGCTGGCCTGAGATCCTCTGGTTGGGGGCGGAGGCTCTATTCATAACCTGCCCCTCTTTACTAAGACATCTCCAACCTCTGCCCCTTGGGACTCTCTCCCAGGGCCACCACCTGCTCAGCCCCACTCCCACCTCTAATAAAAAAACTTTCATTGTTTTTCACTCAAAAAAAATTAAAAACTCAAAAATTCAAATTACATACTCTAAACGACATAGACAATCTTTCTCTGTGAACCCTATTTATTTTTAGTCACTCCAACCACATGAACGACCCTAAATTCAATCTATAGTCTCTGTCAGTAACAGTCCTTTGGAGACTATGATTACACCATTTCCGTTTAGGATAATTGTGTTAGCATCTCTTCAGTGTCGTCACCATCCTTCTTTCCTCCATCTCTGACCCCTTAAAAAGTTAAAAGGTAAAACCAGTTGCTGTCACATTGACTTCAACTCATGGTGCCCTCAAGGGTGTCAGAATAGAACAGTGTTCCATGGGGTTTTCAATGATTTTTTTTTTAAAATAGATTGCCAGGCCTTTTTTCCAAGGTACTTCTGGGTGGACTTGAATTTCCAACCTTTTGGTTAGCAGCTGAGCACATTAACATTTGGTATAACCTAGGGACTCCTTAAAAGGCAACGTATGTGAATTTTCTTTTTGGTATTCATTTCTTCCCTCTGCCTCCGTCATAGCCTACTCTCAGGAAAGCATCGGAGGTAATTAATACTGCAGTGTCGATAACCCAGAGTATGGAGTGTTGTAGCAGAAAAAGTGGAGCTGAGAGACAGATGAAATATTTGACACCAACCAGTATGTAAACTATGCCCTTTTGGTTTTGTGTTATAGCCGCAAAACCTCTTAAATTTCTGAAAGCCATATCATTATGCATGGGCGGTATAGTATTTATGATTTCTTTGCTGAACTCTTGGAAATAATCACTAAGACCTTCAATTTTATCGTTTAACGTCTAGCTCACACTTGAATACAAATTTCATTTCCTGGATGTTTTCTACACTTTTCTTATTATCACAGAGTTATTTTCTTAACAGGAAGAATGTTATAGGATTCTGTAACATTCTAGAAATTCTATCCTCTAGCATCTTTTTGTAATTCTTCCTGTTTTGTAACAGAATAAAAAATAGCTATAATAAGGCTTTGGACTGATTCATTCATTTTCTCTTGGTTTGCTAGCACATTCAAATCTGACAAAGAGATTGTGCTATTTGGAGATGCCAATTGCTTAATTAAGTTTATCTGTCACAGGGAAAAATACAGAACATGAAGATACTTCCTTCTGTTAAATGGATCATATATTGTAATCTGAGATATAATATTAAGATTATGTCTCGATAAGCATAGTGGAGAAAATAAAAATATGAAATACAATTATATAAATGAGACCTACATTTGTCAAACTGTGGTCCTAGGGTTCCTTTAATCCTAATAATCTGGGTGCTTCATAACAATGCACATTCTAAAATGCCACCCCAGACACTGTGGTCAAAGAATATCCAGGGGTGAGAGATGCAATCTGCATTATCAAGCACCCGAGGCCATTCAAATACATACTCATTTTTGTAAAGCATTCATTTAAGGTAGTATCTTGCTAATGTGCTAATAAGGAAATAATAAATAAATCAATAAGTAAACCAGCATCACACACACACACACACACACACACACACACACACACACACACACACGGAGAGAGAGTTATTTAGATCGACATTTTATGTTTTCTCAAAACTTCCCATTGCTCACACAAATTTAATGTTAAAATGCATTTTGTTTCCGTAGAGAACATTATTTCTAGATATAATTATTCAATGTAAATTCCTGGGGAGATATATCTGTTTGAGTAACTTTCTAGTTAGAAGTCAGAAAACCACTGCTAGGGAAAACACTCCCTTTACCACCCTAAAATAAAAAACGAAACCTGTTGCCATTGAGTTGATTTCAACGCTTACCACCCAAAGCAGGTCCAATTTCCCTATCAGAGAACTCTTAGCCCTTTGCGTCTCTCTTTGACACTTGTAACAGTTTCATTTTTATGTGATTATTTAACTACCTGATGAACACATATCTCCCCCTTGAGACCATAAGGGCAGGTTCCTAGTATAGCTCTTCTTAAACACAGATGTCAATGTTTTGTGTACATTTGTACATACTGGAGGGGAGGAATGAAAATGTAATTAGTATTCCAAATATTTCTCCTATTAACCAGCAAATCTGTGGCTGCTTATACTATTTGATGCTATCTTCTCTCTTCTTATCCATCTCTCTTAATTTCTTACTCCCAGATCCATCACGACCTTGCCCAGTTTGGACCTCATGCTTCCCAGAAAGAATGCTGAGCAGGGTTCTCCTTCCTTTCTTCACCTCCTCTTCTAAACACAAATTACTCTTTCCAACTGCTAAGAAAAGTAGATATTCCTCTGACTCAGGGACACATTCATTCCATTTAGATTCCACTCTCCAGGAAGTGAGCCCTTATTTCCAAAATTAATCCTTTCTTGCACCTTGTATAAATAATCTCTCACACATCTGATAGACAGGCAGCTGTTGCCTAGTGGTTAGATGTGAATGGGTTGGGGTTAGCCTGTCTAGATTCAAATACTTGTTATGCCACTATTGAGCCATCTGGTCTTGGGAAAATTACTTGGACAAGTTCTCTGGGCCTCATAGTCTTCACCTGTAAAGCAAGGCTAACAATATCTAATCTATAATGCTGTAGCTAGGATCAGAAGGGATAATACTGAGAGTCCCTAGGACCATGGCTTGCTCAGGGTAAGCTCTCAACAAATATTAGCTATTACTATAAAACGTGCATCTTGCCTTCTTCCTCTAATGTGTAAATCTTCAGTTAAACACATTTACCTGATCTATAATCGATGCCCGTTACATCTTTACTCTCAACACCAAATTTCTTAAATTCTACTGTTTCCTCCCTTCCTATTCCATTCTTGTCTTAGTCATCCAGTGCTGCTATAACAGAAATACTACAAGTGGATGACTTTAACAAAGAGAAATTTATATCTTCACAGTAAAGTGGCTAAAAGTCCAAATTCAGGGCATCAGCTCCAGGGGAAGGCTGTCTCTCTTTGTCAGCCTTCTCATCAATGTTCCTCCAGACTAGGAGCTTCTTCACGCAGGGACCCTGGGCCCAAAGGACATGCTCTGCTCCTGGCACTGCTTTCTTGGTGGTATGAGGTCCCCGGTCTCTCTGCTCACTTCTCTCTTTTGTATCTCAAGAGATTGTCTCAGGACACAGTCCAATCTTGTAGATTGAGTCCTGCCTTACTAACACAACTGCCACCCATCCTCCCTCATTAACATCATAGAGGCAGGATTTACAACATATAGGAAAATCACACAATACCAGGAATCATAGCCCAGCCAAATAGATACACACATTTTTTGGGGGACGTAATTCAATCCATGACAATTCTTATCTACTGAAAATAGATATTGATACCTAAAAAGATATTACAGGTGATTGGAAAGCTACAGGGGTTATCATCCATCTCAGGCAAACACTGGACCCAATCCATTCCTTTCCTTTCTACAACTCACAACCCAATGACTTCCTCTCTTCTTCTTCCTCACTTCTGGAGACTAGGTCTAGAAAAGACTAGTTGATCTGTGGTGGTTAGGAGAAGAGAATGATTTACTCTCACATTAACTTTAGCCTATTGACAGTTGTACCACTCTTGAGTTCTTGAATATCTCTGAATAACCTTTACTAGATTATTGGTTATCTACTGGTGGGTATTTGGAAATAATGATAGAGCATAGTACTTGGAAGAAATTCAGTGATAACTTTGAAATGTAGGGTCTTTTTTTGTGAAATGTAAATATCTCCCCCTAAGAGTGCTTCCTGGTCTATATTAAAAAAACAAACAAACAAACAAAAACCTTAAAATTTCAGGCAAAAAACAGATTTTTGTTTTAGAAAATTATCAGAACTACCAAGATTAGGAATAGTAAATTGGTCATCAAAAATTATTCCTAAGCAATGGTTAGAATGTCCACAAGCATGAAAATAGGATTTTTTCCACAATGTCTTTACTAATATAAAACTGATTGCTGAAGAGTGGGTTCTGACTACCACTCTAAATCAGGCAGGTGATAGAAAAAAAAGAAGAACTGCCAACTCTTGACATTCTAGAAAGTTCTAGAAGATACAAAATCTTAAGTTCTCTAATCACTTAAATATGAAATTGCAAATTCTATCGACAGGTCACATTTCAAAACAAAGCAAGCTCATTCATTTCTGGCAGCTATCTTGAATACTATAATAACTGTTTTTGAACATTACTTGTGGTCCAAAATCATAACCAAGGCAAAATGGATGTGAGAGAGCATTGATATCCTTAACTTTCAGAAAAGTGCTGTAAATACTGTTGTTGTTAGGTGCCGTCGAAACTTGGGACTGGGATAGAGAATGGGAATTCCAAGCAAAACAAACAACACTAGCAAATGCATGGAGTTAAGAAAGGGTCTGACACAGAGGATGAGCAGCATGTGGTTTAGGATGCCTGTTTTGGAGTGATAGTGTAACCTGACCCTATGAATGCCGGTAAATTTCTATTAGTCCTTAAACTAGGCCAAGCCAGATTTGGCCCACCCTGCATGCGCAGAATGACCAGCTGTGATCGTTAATTGACCTCAACAGAAGACACAGCAACAGGTGGAAAGAATCAGAAAGAAAATCATCACCAAGACCCCATTCCAAATCAAGAGGTCTGACAAGAACTGAGTCACCTCCTGTTTTCTGGTCCTGCAACATCTTCCTTCTAGAATTTGCCCTCCCTAGTATGCCTGTGTGCCCGCCATCTTGCCACGCAAATCATGTCTAAGCCCTGCTTCCCCATAGGTTAGAGCCCTGGTGACACAGTGATTAAGAGGTATGGTGAGCTATGGCTGCTAACCAGGAGGTTGGCAGTTTGAATCCACCAGCTGCTGTTTGGGAACCCTATGGGGCAGTTCTACTCTGTCCTATAGGGTTGCTATGAGTTGGAA
Organism: Trichechus manatus latirostris; assembly: GCF_000243295.1. Classification (NCBI taxonomy): domain Eukaryota; kingdom Metazoa; phylum Chordata; class Mammalia; order Sirenia; family Trichechidae; genus Trichechus; species Trichechus manatus. The sequence continues at coordinate 391,073 of NW_004443995.1, forward strand.
TTGACTTGACAGCAATGGGTTTGGATTTGTTTTTTTTTTCCCCATAGCCTGGGGAGTCAGATCTGAGGAACTTCCTCCCAGCTCCTTGCTCTGAGTATTGCAATAAAGTTACTGTCTCTCTCTCAAAGGCCAGTGTCCAGATTTTTGGTGCTCTGACAGAGCTCACCTTCTAGGGTTCAGCAATAATGAGAGGTTAGAGTGGAAAGATATGTAGTAGCCAGGTAATTGACGGCATTGTACTCTATGCTGGATAGTTGCATTTTATTGCACTGATAATGTGAAATCAGTGAAAGGCTTAAAGTACACAAAAACTGTGGTCATTTTTGAGTTTTAGAACATTCTGGTAGCAATGTAAAGGTTTTATGAAGATAAGTGTGACCTACAACAGTGATCTCACAACCCAGATATATTGTAATATAAGAATTAATGGAAAGCTTAAAAAATGGCACAGATTTCTAGTTCCCACTCTAAATTTACTGAATCACAATTTCCATGGGGGATGGAGTTTAAGAAAGGAGCCCTGGTGGTGCAGCCATTAAGTGCTTGCTGCTAACCAAAAGGTTGGCAGTTTGAACCCACCAACCACTCTGTGGGAGAAAGATGTGGCAGTTTGTGTCCATAAAGATTACAGTCTTGGAAACCCTATGGGGCAGTTTTGCTCTGTCCTATAGAGTCACTATGAGTTGGAATCAACTTGACAGCAGTGAGTTTGGGTTTCGGGTGGAGTCTGAGAACCTATATTTTTTAAAATCTCCCTTATTAGTTAAATATTGCTGCATTGCAAGTTACCGTCAACTTGGCAGCTAGAACAACAGACATTTAGTATTTCACGGTTTTCGTAGGTCAAGTATTGGAGCTCAGATTAGCCAGGTCCTCTACTTCAGCGTCTCTCACAAGGCTGCAATTAAGATGTTGGCCAGGGCTAGAGTCTCATCTGAAGCTTGACTGGGAAAGGATCTTCTTCTAAGCTTACATGGCTGTTAGCGGAATTCAGTTCCTTGAGGGCTGTGGGACTGAGGGCCCCAGCTTCTTGCTGACTGTTGCCTGAAAAGTACCCTCTGCCCCTTTCCAGGAGCTCTGGTAGTGCAGTGGTTAAAAGCTCAGCTGCTAAGGAAAAGGTTGGCAGTTTGAACCCACCAGCCACTCCTTGGAAACTCTATGGGGAAGTTCCACGCTGTCCTATAGGGTTGCTATAAATTGGAATCGACTCGACGGCAATGGGTTTGGTTTGGTTTTTTGCCTCTTTGCATGTGGGCCTCTCTATATGGAAAGTTACTTCATTAACATTAGCAAAGGAGAGTTGGCTAGCAAGATAGAAATTACAATCTTATGTAGCATAATTACAGAAAAGACATCCCATCACCTTTGCATTTGCCTATAGGTTAAAAGCAATTCACAAATTCACACGATGTCCATGCTCAAGTTGTTGTTGTTGTTAGGTGCCATTGAGTCTGGAACTTATTCAGCCTGTATGCTGAGCAAATAATCCAAGAAACTGGACAATATGGAGAAGAACATGGCATCAGGATTTTGCAAACGCTTCTTAACAACTTGGGATGTGTAGATGACACAGCCTTGCTTGCTGAAAGTGAAGAAGACTTGAAGCACTTACTGATGAAGATCAAAGACTACAGCCTTCAGTATGGATTACACCTCAACATAAAGAAAGCAAAAATCCTTACAACTGGATCAATAAGCAACATCATGATAAATGGAGAAAAAATTGAAGTTGTCAAGGATTTCATTTTATTTGGATCCACAATCAATGCCCACGGAAGCAGCAGTCAGGAAATCAAATGACATAATTGCATTGGGCAAATCTGTTGGAAAAGACCTCTTTAAAGTGTTAAAAAGCAAAGATGTTACTTTAAGGACTAAGGTGTGTGCCTGACCTAAGCCATGGTGTTTTCAATCACCTCATATGCATGCAAAAGCTGGACAATGAATAAGGAAGACCAAAGAAGAATTAATGCATTTGAATTATGGTGTTGGCAAAGAGGATTGAATATACCATGGACTGCTAGAAGAACAAGCAAATCTGTCTTGGAGGAGGTACAGCTAGAATGCTATATAGACTTTGTCTCATATACTTTGGACATGTTATTAGCAGGGATCAGTCTCTGGAGAAGGACTTCTTGCTTGGTAAAGTAGAGGGCCAGCAAAAAAGAAGAAGACCCTCAACAAGACGGATTGACACAGTGGCTGCAACAATGGTCTCAAACATGGAAGGACTGTGAGGATGGTGCAGTACCAGGCAGTGTTTAGCTCTGCTATACATAGGGTCATTATGAGTCAGAACTGACTCTATGGCGCCTAACCACAGCAACAACAGTATCCCCTTGTTCTGTTTGAATGGCTGCCTCTTGGTCTGCGTACAGGTTCCACACAAGTACATGTAAGTGTTCTGGAATTCCCATTCTTCTCAGTGTTACCCATAATTTGTTATGATCCAGACGGTCAAATGCATTTGCAAGTCAATAAAACACAGGTAAACATGTTTCTGGTATTCTCTGCTTTCAGCCAAGATCCATCTGACATCAGCAGTGATACCCTTTGTTCCAAGTCCTCTTCTGAATCTGGCTTGAATTTCTGGCAGTTATGCTCATGAGTAGGGGATTACAAAAGGGCTTGAACACCAGAATATGGGAAAATTTGGGGGCAATCTTAGAGGCTATCTACCACACATCCCATGTAATTCTGATGAGCATTCAAGTTGGAAAACACTGAATTAGAGTGTTTAGAAGTGCATAAATATGGGAAACATGATGCTTAGAGGGCAGATTTCAGAAACTTTGAAAAGATAATATCCATAGTGTTGGTGATTGTTTGTATGGATTGTGGATAGGAGGATAAGGGGAAGAAGAGCCTGATTATCAAGTTCTTGGTGATTGAGTGTATAGTGATGTCATTAAGCCAAATTGGAAGTAGGAAAAGAGTCATGTTTTCAAAGAATGATGATGGGTTAGCTTTAGATCTGTTAGTGTTGAGGCGCCTGTGGGGTGGGCTACGAAAAAGTATTTATAACTTGAAAATAAGGCAAAAAAGTGAGTGGCATACAATGCAACTGTTTACCAGGTCCACCAAAGGGTTATTTCATTATCTAGGAGAATGCTCTTTGTTTACCCACTGTGTACAACTGATTAAAGGTCCAAGACATAATGAAGTTACAAGTTAACTGGTAGATTTTTGTCCAGTAGGCTTGCAAATAGTTTTGTTCCAGTAGAAAAGATAATCCAAAGTTTGTGGCCTATTCTGTTGTAGGACATTAAGCAATTTTATATCTAAAGTAGCAATGTTACTCTAATAGTCCTTCATTAAATTGACTATAAATAACTAGATCCTCAAATCCTCTCTGAACCAATCTTATTATCTCATTGTTTCTCTCATTATTTAGTAAGTTGTTTAAAATATTTGACATTGGTTTTTTATATTTGTATGAGTCTTTTTTTTTTTTTCTTTTTGAAAATTACACTTAAAAGATTTTGGAAGTACCACTGAGATGTCCAAGTGAACTTACTTGATGAAGCCATGAGCTGTTTAAACCTAGGTATATCTAGTTTTGGCTCCTGAAGCAGCAATCACATGTTATATTTGTGAACTCTCTGGTTCTCTAAGTTTTATTTCTACCGATTTGCTTGTTTGTTTTAGTTTCTGGTTCTTCTTCTTGGCTTTGGTTCTGGTTCACAGTTTGTGCACAGCCAATATTACTCCTCACAGATGGCCACAAAGATCAGAAAACAAAATTGTGTTCTGACCCTCTGATGATCCCTTATGACGATGATGGGGGTCTACTCTCTGTTGTGTAAGAAAGGACAGGAAATTCACTTTGTTGTTCTTTTTTGTTTCTCCATTTGAGCACACAAATCAAATAAGAAATCATTTTGTGCTCACTAGAAAAGGCAACATCTCCCTGAGGTCTAGAGTACTCAGTTTTTTTTTGTTTACTTGACCTGTAGCTGTGGTTGTAGAAGAAGCTGCAGGTTAGGTAGCTGTGTGTCTGTAACTGAGAAAAGCCTTCATCTTCTGTGTGAGTGTAAAATATTCCTTACTTCCATTAGGAACATTAATTAATTAATTGATTCAGTTTTAAAGTCCCTCTAATTAAAGGAGCTCTGTTCTAATTGGTTTATAGACAATAATAAGACTAATGTAAATCTCAGATTCCCCAAATTTGTAGAAAATAAAGAAGCTGAACTTCTCATACCTACATGTGCTAGAATTTTAAGAAACAATTCTTTTTTACTAACAGCTAAAAAAAATTTTCATATAAAAATCCCAGTCCACATAATCAAGGTAAATCCTTACATAAATCAGATTACTTCAATAAGTTTAGTTAAAACAAACAAACAAACAAACAGCTATATGGCTTTTCTGTGATGTGATTATCAAATTTGTGTTTGTTTTAATAGTTGTTAATACTAGTTCATCTGAACTTCTTAAATTTCTTATACTGCCTTACTGATCAAATATGTTAATATAATGTTTATAATTATGAATAATGTAAAATTGTGTTAATCTAAATGGTACAAAAAATCTGGCAAATTTTGATATCAACAATAATCATGTTTTCTAAAGTGTCAGCTTGCAACATGATTTCCAAGATTCTTAATATAAGGTTGCTATGAGTCGGAATTGACTCGACACGGGTTTTTTTTTTTTTTTTTTGTAGTTAATTTTAAAAGCTTGGGCTAATATTAAATGTAGTTAATAAATAATCTTTAAGACCTTGGATAATTCCTAAGTAAGAAAGGATATTGAAACCTTGGTCATAAGGCATAGTTTTTTAAAATGTTCTTCTGATTCTTAGTTTAGTGTATTACAAAGTGGCTACACTTTTTGGTCATGGTAATGAATTTGTATTGTTATTCTTGCCACTTTTCAGAAGTGTAAAAGTGTTGTGTGTGGCTTTAGTGGATGAGTTTTTCCTGTTTCCTAAATTGCTTGTGTATAATAATTATCAATTACTTATTTTCCAGTTAAACAGAAGTTAGTTAATTGGGTTAAAAGTTATAGTTACTACTGGGTAAGTGAGACTACACAATGAGCATACAAATGTGTGAAATATAACTCTATATGAAATACAATTGTATTTAAAATGAGATAATTTTTGCTCTTTTTAAAGGAAAAATAGAAGTGTTTTACCATAAAATAAAAGGTAAGATTATTCCAAAATATGAAGAAAACATAGTGAATGACAAAACTTGAGTTTTTATAGTAAGCTGAAGAAGAATATTTGAGGAAAGTGAAATGTATTTCACTTGGTTTGTAATACTTCATCAAAAGCATAACAAAATGTGTTAAACTTTTGGCAAAATTCACAATAGAATTCAGCATCATATCAAAAAAATAATACACCATGACAAAGTAGGATTCATACCAGGTATGCAAAGATGGTTCAACATTAGAAAATCAATCAATGTAATCCACCACATAAATAAAAGGAAAGAAAAGAATCACATGATCATCTCAATTGATGCAGAAAAGGCATTGGAGAAAGTCCAACACCGACTCCTGATAAAAAAAAAAAACTCTCAATAAAATAGGTATAGAAGGGAAATTTTTTAACATAATAAAGGACATCAATGCAAAACCAATGGCCAACATCATTCTTAATAGAGAGAGGCTAAAAACATTCCCCTTGAGAACAGGGACAAGACAAGGATGCTCTTTATCACCACTCCTTTTTAACACTGTGCTGGAAGTCTTAGCTAGAGCAATAAGGCAAGAAAAAGAAATAAAGGGCATCTAAATTGGTAATGAAGAAGTAAAACTGTCCCTATGAGGATGCTATGATACTGTGCATAGAAAACCCAAAAGACTCCATGAGAAAACTATTAATAGAAAGATTCAGCAGAGTAGCAGGATACAAGACAAACATACAAAAATCAGTTGGATTCCTATACACTGATAAAGAGATCGATGAAAAGGAAATCAGGGAAACAATGCCATTTATAATAGCCCCTAAAAAAATAAAATACTTACGAATAAACATAACCAGGGATGTAAAAGACCTATACAAAAAAGCTACAAAACACTACTGCAGGAAACCAAAAGAGATCTGCATAAATGGAAAAACATACCAAGCTCATGGATAGGTAGACTCAACATTGTGAAATGAAAATTCTACCCAAAGTAGATCCTAATACCAACAACATTCTTTAAAGAGATGGAAAAAACAATCATTATATGGAAAGGGAAGAAGCCCTGGATAAGCAAAGCACTATTGAAGAAGAAGAATAAAGTAGGAGGACTCACACTACCTGACCTCAGAACTTACTATATAGCTATAGTCAGAACAACCTGGTACTGGTACAATGACAGATACATTGACCAATGGAACAGAACAGAGAACTCAGATGTAAATCCATCCACCTACGGTCACCTAATCTTCATCAAGGGCCCAAAGTCCATTGAATGGGGGACAGTCCTTTTAACAAACGGTGCTGTCAAAACTGGATGTCCATCTGCAAAAAAAATGAAACAGGACCCATACCTCACACCATATACAAAAACTAATTCAAAATGTATCAAAGACCTAAATATAAAGCCAAAAACTATACAGTTCATAGAAGAAAAAATAGGATCAATGCTAGAGGTCCTAATATATGGCATTAACAGGATACAACCCATAACCAACAACATGTAAACTCCAGAAGATAAGCTAGATAACTGGGATCTTCTGAAAATTAAACACTTATGCTCATCAAAGGCCTTCACTAAAAGAGTAAAAAGAGAACCTACAGACTGGGAAAAAGTTTTGGCCATTACAAATCAGACAAAGCTCTAATCTCTAAAATCTACAATAAAATCCAACACCTCTACAACAAAAAGGCAAATAATCCAATTAAAAAATGGGCAAAGGAAATGAACAGACACTTCACCAAAGAAGACACTCAAGCAGCTAACAGACACATGAGGAAATGCTTGCAATCACTAGCCATAAGATAAATGCAAATCAAAAACCACAATGAGATACCATCTCATCCCGGCATTACTGGCACAAATAAAAAAAAAAAAAACTGGAAATAGCAAACGTTGGAGAGGCTGTGGGGAGATTGGAACTCTTAGGCACAGCTGGTGGGAATGCAAAACAATAAAACCATTTTGGAAAATGTTACAGTGCTTCCTTAGAAAGCTAGAAATAGAAATACCATATGATCCAGCAATCCCACTCCTAGGAATATATCCTAGAGAAATAAGAGCCTTCACACAAATAGAATATGCACACCCAAGTTCATCGCAGCATTGTTCACAATTGCAAAAAGATGGAAACAACCTAGATGCCCATCAATAGATGAATGGATAAACAAACTATGGTACATACATACAATGGAGTATTATGCAACGATAAAGAACAATGATGGATCTGTGAAGCATCTCATAATATGGATGAAACTAGAGGACATTATGCTTAGTGAAATAAGTCAGTCACAAAAGGACAAATATTGTATGAGACCATTACTGTAAAAACTCATGAAAAGGTTTATACACAGAAAGAAACAATCTTTGATGGTTATGAGGGATGGGAAGGGTGTGGGGGAGGAATACTAAATAGACAATAGATACGTCATAATTTTGATGAAGGGTAAACAATACTGGGGAAGCCAGCAAACTTGTACCAGGAAAGGTCATGGAAGCTCCATAGACACATCCACACTCCCTGAGGGACCAAACTGGACCATGGTTTCAGGGAACATCTGTCTCGATTGGCATAAGATCGTTTATAAAGAAAGTGTTCTACATTCTACCTTGGTGAGTAGCATCTGGGGTCTTAAAAGCTTGTGAGCAGCCATCTAAGATACTCCACTGGTCTCATCCCTTCAGGAGCAAGGGAAAATGAAGAAAACAAGATACAAAGGAAAGATTAGTCCAAAGGACTAACGGACCACAACTACCAGGGCTTCCACAAGACTGAGTCCAGTACAACTAGATGGTGCCCGGCTACCACCACTGACTGCTGTTACCGGGATCACAACAGAGGGTCCTGGACAGAGCTGGAGAAAAATGTAGAACAAATTTCTAACTCACAAAAAAAGACCAGACTTAGTGGCCTGACAGAGACTAGAGAAACCCTGAGAGTATGGCCCATGGATGGCCTTTTAGCTCAGTAATGAAGCCACTCCCGAGGTTCACCGTCCAGCCAACAATTAGGCAGGCCCATAAAACAAAACGAGACTAAAGGGGTACAACAGCCCAGGGACAAGGACTCAAAGGCAAGAGGGGCCAGGAAAGCTGGTAATAGGGAACCCAAGGTCAAGAAGGTAGAGTGTTGACATGTTCTGGGGTTGTTAACCAATGTCATAAAACAATATGTGTATTAACTGTTTAATGAGAAACTATTTGTTTTGTAAAACTTCATCTAAAGTATGATTAAAAAAAAAGACAAAAATTTTGGCAAAATTCACTTACTTTTGATGGCTTCTTCAGAAGGTAATCTTTAAAGAAGATTTTATAAATTTTATTGTCAAATATTACATTAATGCACCTAGAATTCAGTTTTCTCTCTGGTAAAATTACTGTTTTGAGGTATTTTTATCCTCTTCACAATAGATGGTAAACTGTTAATTTTTATCTTCCACATAATCTTTCCATGTTGCCAAAATTCCATATCTCACTGGAATAATTTGATGTGTTCTGGATTGACTCTATCATGTCCTTGATTTAAAAAAAAAAAAAAAGAATGTTGTTCACCTCTGGAAGATCTAAGTAGTGTTACTGTCTTCTGTATTTACTAAAATATTGTACTGTCATGGTGGATCTCCTGGGAGGCTCAAACTGTAAGGGCTCACTACTAGCCTAACAGTTGGTGGTTTGAATCCACTCAGAGGTGCCTTGGAAGACAGGCCTGGTGATCTGCTTCTAAAAGGTCACAGTCTTGAAAACCCTACTGAGCAGTTCTACCCTGCACACATGGGATTGCCATGAGTTAGAATCAACTCAATGGCAACTAACAGCAACAACTGTCACACTGATTAAATAGGTTGTTGGGTGCTACTGAGTCAATTTCAACTCATAGGGACCCCATGTAGAACTGCCCCATAGTGCTTTCTTGGCTGTAATCTTTATGGAAGCCGAACGCCAGGTCTTTCCCCCGAGGAGCAACTGGGTGGGTTTGAACTGCCAAACCTTTGGTTATAGCAGTTGAGCACTTAACCATTGCACCACCAGGGCTCCTTATGATTATATAGGTAGCCAGTTATTGTTTACCAGGCACACATGATCCTTTCTTAATAAAAATTCTCCTCTAAAAAATAGTTTGATTTTTGTCATCCCAAGTTAGATCCTAAATTTAGAGAGAGAGAGAAAAAAAAAAAAAAAGAATTTCTTTAGCACTTAAAAGTAACTTTGAGATTTCCCAGAGGAGCCCAGGAAAATAACAAATATTTATTTGTTCACAGCTATTAAAAAGATGAATCTAGAAATAATAATCTTGTTTGGTATGCTTCATATTTCTTAATTAGTACTGTATGACGTTCCATTGGAAGAGTTGTTGAATCTTGTCCACCTGATTATTGAGTGCTTTCTCTGCAGAAGAAATCACTTGGCAGGCATTTCACATAATTCACAAATTTACTCACACTCTAGGTTCTTTTGGAGACACCCATCCACACCTTTCTCCTGCAAGCCTCCTTATCACCATTCCTCTAACCCCTTTGATGAAATTGTTAGAAATTGCTCATAAATTTATGTACGTCCATACCTCTGGACATGTCTCCTTCCAGGAAAAGTGAAAAACCAGATCCTCCTTTTGAAATTCTTGCCAACTTGGAGAATTTTTTCTTGACTATCTTTCAGGGCCACCTCTTAGTGAGCAAATGCTGCAGCATTCCACTTCTGAATAGAGCCAGTTCATTATGAGAATAATTTGGAAATCAGACTCTTACTTTTCCTCCTCAGACACTTGGTCATAGAGCACTCCCCCAGAAGGAATGAAATATGTGCTGAAAAAGCAAAGTAGGCACAGCATACAGAGAGTGTGAGCAATTTTGCAGCTTGTGTATCCTATTGTTGGTTCAAGCCACCGAATTGCTTATGCCACTTTTATTTGATGATGGAGTGCTACATGGAATATCCAAGCTTATGGTTTAGTAAAAACAAAATGAAACAACAGTGTATGATGGTAAAATCAGGTTGTGTGTTCTGCCGGTATCTCATGGTCAGGGGGTCACTTTCTTCAAAGGTCCTATAGGAAATCAGAAGCTGTATTTCAAAATAATAATCTTTGCTTGACTACATGGACTTTGCTTTTAAAACCCAAGGAGCTTTCATTCTGCTTCTTTTATTGGGAACTTGGTCATGCTTTGTATAGAACAGATACTTAAAGTATCATTAGATATATTAGATCAAAAGATCCAGGTGACATCATCTTGCACTGATCTCTCATCCATCATAAAAACTCTTTCTCTGGACCCCAGTCAAATAGAGCATTTTCTTGGTTTGTCAGTAAATTAGTTGGGGCAATATGATCAAATGCATGCTTTTTGTTACCTCCAAAATCAAGACACCTACAAAAAGAAAATGATTGATGTGCATTTCTTTTAGGGGAATTAATGCAAGTTATAGCAACTTATCTTAGATTTTGAAGGGAGAGTATTCCTGCATAAGTGCTGTTCTGTTATACATAAGGTCATTATAAGTCAGAGCCAACTTGATGGCAGCTAACAAGAACAATATTCCTACGTAACTAAGACCATTGGACCCAAGAATTTTACTAAAGTAATAGTTCTCTAAACTTTTATTTCTCATTTTCTGACACCCATGTGTCTTAATTTTTCCTGCTCAACAGTTCCTATCAACATGATGTGACTACTGTAGTGGTATGTTGAAATAATCAAAGTTTCCACTGATTAACTTGTGGTACAGAATCAGGGAACTGACATAGACCTGAGAGGCAGGAGAATGATGCCAGGTGAAAGCAAACTACTTCTGATGTTCTTTACTCATTTTGATTAAAAAAAAAAAATCTAAGATCAAAACCTGAATCCCAGGTGTCAGGAACTGTGCTAGTTTATTCCAGTACATAGATCACGCCTTGAACATCAGCTTACCACCTGATTCAATTTATGCATAGACTAAATAGGGGAGTAAAATGGGAATAGGATAAGAATCACTGCTCCTGAATCTTTTATGTGTATGTTGGTAGCACTAATCTCTGTGATTTCCCAAGGGCTTTTTCTTCGCTGCAAAGAGGGCCCCAAGAGCTATTACTTAGCGCTTCGTAATAGCCCTCATTTCACAGGAGGGACAGCCAATATTGGGATTATGTCAGGTGCTGTAGAGACCAATTCCAACTATACATTCAGGAACTGGGGTAATTACTACAGTTTGGAGTCACAGACTTTGGCCAAAACTCCATAAATCATCTCACTCTAATGAAGTCCTTGCTCTAAATAATGGAAAAGAGTAGCTTCTGAGCCTCAGGAATTACAAACTCAAATGGTTTGCCCTCAACCACAAACCTGAAGGTTGGCAGTACGAACTCACCAAGCAGCACTCTGGAAGAAAGACCTGGTGATATGCTTTCTTAAAGACTCCAGCCAAGAAAACCCTATAGGGCAGTACAACTCTAACACGTAGGGTTGCCATAAGTTGGAATCGATTCCAAGTCAATTTTTTTTTTATCATTCAATGACAGAGATTAGACTGGACTATGGGACATAGAGTAATACTTGTGAGGAGTGTGCTTCTAGCTCAAGTAGATACATGAGACTAAATGGGCAGCTTCTGTCCGGAGGCGAGATGAGAAAGCAGAGAGGGTCAGGAGCTGGTTGAATGGACACGGGAAATCCTGGTGGAAAGGAGGAGTATGCTGTCACAGTATAGGGAGAGTAGCTAGTGTGTATAAATTTTTGTATGAGAAACTGACTTGAATTGTAAACTTTCACTTAAAGCACAATAAAAAAAAGAAAAACTATTTTTCAAAGGAAAAATGCCCATGAATAATTAAATAAATACATTGGAAAACCAAGATATAAATGAAGACTTAGAAAACTCTCTTTCTTTCCCTGGAATACTAAAAACAAATGTAATCAGAAGGATAAATATTTCATTGTTTCTTACAAAATAGCAGAGAGAATTACAAAATTGATAAACCACACAAAATGGTTAAAAAGTTAATCTTATCAGCTGTGTAAGAAGTACAACGATGAAAGAAGATCCAGATAAAATAATTCCATCTATTCCACTGAACAGTGACGTTGTTTTAAGATGAGGAAAGATGTAGAAAATCATCTGTGTAATGAACTGCATTCAAGCAAATTTTCTTGACAAATGGATTTGAGCATTTTTTGTGTTAAAAGAATAAAACTTCCCTAACTGCATATGTAAGCCTTATAAAAACCAAAAAAACCCTTTACTGTTGAGTCAATTTCGACTCCATAGAAGAAATGTTATTTTCAAAATCACTGTCAGTGTCATTTCTGCTTCCATGTGGAAATAGCAGTGTGTGGAATTACCCTTCTGCTGTAAATAACTAGAAAACTGAGCAAAATACAGGAAACGACCTTGTTCGTACATTAGACAACAGACAGTGCAGGACTTTGGTCCTTGAATGAAAGTAAAATGGGTGCTATGATCCCACCAGCAAACAAGGATATTCTTAGGACAGTATTGTTCCCATCCTGTGAGTCCTTAACGCCACCCAAAAGGGTGGGATCTTCACCTCAGGCCTATTGAGGAGGCTTCTGTGGGAACGCTCAGAGAGTTTTAAGTGTATTCCTGCAATTGGGAGGCACAGGATTGATTCACACCAAAGAAAGCTACGGCAGCCTGTGCTAACAGGCTATAGGTAGCTGCCCTGAGATTAGCTAGAACTCGAAGAAGAAACCCTGGTTTCACAGTGGTTAAGAGCTCAGCTGCTAACCCAAAGGCCTGTAGTTCAAACCCACCAGCTGCTCTGTGGGAGAAAGATGTGGCAATTTACTGCCATAAAGATTATAGCCCTGGAAACCCTAAGGGGCAGTTCTACTCTGTCGTATAGGGTTACTATAAGTCTGAATCAACTCAATGGCAAAGGGCTTTGTTTTTCGTTTAGAAACCTTCAAGAGTATAGTAGGGCATAAGATTCACGAGTGGCTCTTGTGGACCAAAATAGACCAAAGGAGAGTTAAGTTAGTTCAGGGTTATTTATTTATTAATTTTTTGCTAGTTACTGTTGAGTTGATTCAACTCATGGTGACCCTATGTGTGTCAGAGTAGAATTGTGCTCCATAGAGTTTTCGATGGCTGATTTTTCAGAAGCAGATTGTGAGGCCTTTCTTCCAAGACACCTCTGGGTGGACTCAAACTGCCAATCTTTCAGTTAGCAGCCAATTGTGTTAACTGTTTTCACCACCCAGGACTCCCAGGGTTATTTAGTCTACAGTCCAATATGGCTGGCTAGAAAGGTGGAGAGACCATACCAGCGAGAAGACAGAAGTGAATGGTGGGTTCCTAGGCGCTGTCAGAGGATTTTCAAGCAACTACCTAAAATTTAGATGCATTCTTCAAGTTATAAGAAACTACAGGAGAGTGGTCCCCAGCCATGGAATACCCCAAAGAATGCTAGAAGCACCCCAAGAACAAAAAAATCAGCTTTAACTGGTTGCCATACACAGAGCATATGTAAACACCCAGCCTAGCAACACCTCCCTTCCCCAATACCACTCTTCTGTCTCCTTATGTGCATGTTGGTGGGTTTGAAACAATAAATATATGAGGGAAAATGCAAATGAGGAGAAACAGCAGGTGACCTCACACTCTTCCCAAAGGCAGGCAGAAGGGGAACATTTGAAGAAAAATTAAACAAGCCACTAATCTCTTAGATTAGACAAATTCTTATTACTGAATTGAGACTGCTTATGATTTCACGTAACCATAGAACTGCCTGTCACTTCAGAGAGAGCAGAAAAGTCATAGGAGCTACATTTCTATCCAAGGGCAGGAGAAAATACTTTCACTCAGTAAATGTTAAAGGGATGATGGGAGACAAAAAGGAAGTTGTGTTGTATTTATGTTGTTGTGTTTATGTCACATATTATAACACCTTGGTCACACTGGCTGTGAGGTGAGGTGACCATATACTTATCATTCAAACCAGGACACTTTTAAAAATAAAAGAGGAGACTATTCACATTCAAAGACAATAGGCACAAACTCTCCCAAGCAAACCAGGATGTATGGTTTCTATACCAGTTGCCTTAGAGTCAGTTCTGACTCATGGCAATCCCACATGTGTCAGAGCAAAACTGTGCTCCACAGGGTTTTCAGTGGTTAATCTTACAGAAGTAGATCACCACGTCTTTCTTCTGAGGAGGCTCTGGGTGGATTCAAACCAACAACTTTTTGATTAGCAGTGAGTACATTAACTGTTTGCACCACTCAGGGACACCATCATCACTATGAGAGCACTGTATTCCTTGAATTGTTGGAGGTCATCCACCACATGGAAAGACACTCTGAGAATGAAGCCAACACAGCCAGATGCAGCACAGAGAGGAAGAGAGTCTGGTGGTATCACCCTTTGTACTTCCCAGAATGTGAACCACTAAACTCTCTCTTTCCCTCCCTCCTTCTCTCTATTTGTTTTGCTTAAACTTGTTTGAATTCTATTACATCATTTGCAACAAATAGAAAACTAGTACACATGACGTTCCCAGACATGTAACCCAAGAGAGCTAGTAGCTTACTATCTTGCATTTTCTTTAGAAACTACACCTGAGAACAGGCTTTTAACAAAAAATTACATATTAAAAGTGACAAGTCACCATCACCTGGATATTTAAATTAACTGTCTTTACTAACATGAAAACCTACAAATTACAAATGAAGCAAAATGATCACTGCACTTTGTCAGCAATACTGAGATGACTGAGACTGAAGACCAGGTTACAAGACTTGGGTATTGAAAGGCACTGAAGTTGCTCTTAATGTGGATAGAGCTTTTTTCTTTATTGAGGTTCAAATGATGTTCACGTAAGTCAACTATTTTTTTCTCTTCAGCTTTAAATTTTTTTTAACTACATGCAGTTTTCACTCATTACATTTCCCCTGTGTATTAGCAAATAATTGGGCAGATTGTATCTAACTTGATATCCCTTCTTTGTCTTTCTTCATGCTTCTTAGGATCATGATGCGAAAGCCATCATTTGTTTATCTGCAGGTGAAGCTTAGTTAACCAAATTTTCCTTAAAGATACTGAAAAATTGTAGCTCCATATTTCAGCCAAATTTTGCACGAGACTCTCTTAAGCCAACTGTGGAGGATTATAATGGGAGGGCAAGGCAGCTCCTGATGCTTATAAATGAGTCCTCTCTTCCCTTTCAAGCAGTAGATTAAAATCCAAATCCATCTTTAAGTTTAAAAAATTGTTATGTTTATTAGAGAATGGTTTTAGATTAATTCAATTCTGTTATGTGCAATTTCACATCCTTGTAACAAAATAGCCATAATGAATAAAAATAAGCCTGACCAAATTTAGTATTATGGGATGACTTTTATGTAATTATAAGTAATTATTTAAATCATGGCCATGTCCTAAATATCAGAAAACTTGCATTCATATTCTTACTTCTCTGGAACTTTCCATACTGTATTTCTTCAAGCAGACTTTTCCAGCCTCCTTGTTCTTGTTCTGAAAATCTTTTACCATTGAGGTTATGTCTCAGAGTTAATAGGAAAGAGAACTTTCTTCACCAAATGGGTCAGTATAATTTCGTTTCAAAATTATTTTTTCATTCTGCATTCTTTGTGATTTATATGATAAAAGCATTCTTCTTAGACTGTGTACTTGATGAAATAGATCTTGATCCAAAGACTTAAAATAGATTTAAAAATAGGGATTTGAACAATGTATTTTTAAGTATAGCCTAAGATGGTCCAAATATCCCTGCCCACAAATCTGAGCTCTGTCACTCACTATCTAGGCGACCTTTGTTTCTTCACCTATAAAATGGAGACGATAGCATTTTTAAAATGGGAATAAAATATTTATGAGACATAAATGAGATAATAAGGTAAAAGTGCCTAGCATAGTACCTGGTGCTTCCATTTTAGTTAATTTGTATGTGGAGCTATTACTTACAGCAAACTCGGTTCTTATTTTCTTCAATGTCGAAGACAGTTAGAAATTCACTATTTCCATGTTCTAAGCCAAGAGCTTTCTTGAATAAAGTCAATGTGTAACTCTTGTCAGAAGGCCAGAAAAACATTGTGATTTAATGCTTAGAAATGGGATAAATGAACCACCTAAAAATGCCCTAAAATTGCTGCTCTTGCTGATATTTGAACAAATGATTAACTTGGACTTAATCCCAAAATGATTTGGACAGTTTAAATCCATGTTCTGTGAAGCATTAAAAATTTATTAAAGTACATGAGTATTGGGTATAGAAAAATACCTATGGTATCTGACATGAATTTGGACCCAAGAAAGATGAAATCTCCTTTAAACAACACAAAGGAGATAAAGCCAAAGTAATCAAAATAAAAAGATTTACTGATTAAGAGAGAAAAAAGCATATCCTCTTACTTGTTTACATTTGGTAAGTTTCCATGAGCATTTGTGTCTGTGGCTTAGTCTGAATGAACATGGTTCCGAAAAATATATTTATGTCCTCTTAATTATGAAATAATAGTAATAATAAGACAGGGAGATATAGCTAAAAGAATTCGTTGTGTACTAAAATTTAGTGTTATGAATGAGGCAGTATATAGCATAAGGCAGTGCTTCTCAACCCTCGCTGTACATTAGAATCCCCCGGGGTGCTCTAAAAACAATGCATGAGGCCCAACCCTTGGGATTGTGATTTAATTAGTCTCGTATGTGGCCACAATATTTATATTTTTCAAAGTTCTCCAGTTGATTCTAATGAACACCAGGATTGAGAAGAAGCGTATGCTGGATGAAGGTTTTACTGGGTCCAGTTTTCTGGGTTTAAATCCTGGCTTTATTTTTTACTTGCTACATACACTTGGGCAAATTAGTCAGCCAATCTAGATTGAGTCTCTATATCTGAAAGATGCATAATGTACTACTCACTGTCTAGCATAATGCTGATCTGTTGTAGTGTTATTTATTTCTGTAATATTTTCCTGAAAATATTTATAAAGACAAACTTTCACTGTTCCCTATAAATATAAATGTCCCCCATGTTCTGAGTACTATTGGGTGTTCTCAGCTAGTGAAAGCCAACACTAGAGACAGTGGTCATGATTCTCTGCTGTCCGTGTTTTGGGTGACATGCTGCAAAGTCTCTATACCAATGAGTTGTGTACCTTTGTGCGTTGAATGTTTTGCAACAGGTGTTATTTATTCTACTGAGGTCTCACTTTCTGCCATTTATTTTGTATTTCATAGAACTCATAATGGATAACAAATCCAATAATAGTACTAAAAGTGCTAAAAACACATGTAATCAATGTAAAAATTATTAGTGTGATACTTTGATTTTTTTTTTCATACGAAGTCTTCAAAATCTTAAAGCACATTTAGACTAGCCACATTTTAGGTACTCAATAGCCACCTTTGGATTGGCATCCCTGGGTGGTGCAAAGGGTTAATGGCTCAGCTGCTAACCAAATGGTTGGAGGTTTGAATGCACCCAGAAGTGCCTCAGAAGAAAGGCCTGGTGATCTACTTCTGAAAAATCAGCCATTGAAAACTCTATCGAGCACAGCTCTATGCTGACACACATGGGAACATCATGAGTCGGAACCGACTCCACAGCAACTGGAAAAAATAACTGGATTGGACAACACAGAGATGCTTGGCCTGGAATCAGAAACAGATTTGAATCTTGGCTTTGTTGTTTACTGGTTATGTGATATTGGCAAGTTTCTTAACTTCACTATCATCATCTATAAAATGAGGATCCCATGGGCTAATCTATGTAAATTCCTAAGTTGGTATAGTTAATAAGCTCTCAGTATATGTTAACTAGAAATATTTATATTTTTATTATTCTGTGGCAGAATGGTTAAGAGCTTGGCTGCTAACTAAAAGGCTGTCAGTTTGAACCCACCCAGTGGTTCCTTGGGAGAAAGACTTGGTGACATACTCCCGTAAAGATTACAACCTAGAAAACCCTATGGGTCAGTTCTACTCTGTCACATGGGGTTACTATGAGTCAAAATCCACTTTACAGTACCCAACAACAACAACAATATTTATTTTATTGCCACTAATGCAGTGCGGTGCAATTATATGTTGGGTCAACATCTCAATTTTCTAAGCCCTTTCACTAGGATACATATAGAAAACACTCAAATTAATGTTTAAAATTAATATAAAATACTTATTATCATATCTATAAAAGAGTTCTAATTTCAAGAGCAGTTCCTCTGAACTGTGTTTTGTGAATTACTAGGGTAACCTTCCATTATCAAAAAGTGTGGGAAATCGAGACCGATTGTTGTACCTTGGATGGCTACTTGCAAGCTTTTAAGACCCCAGGCACTACAAAACAAACTAGGAGGTAGACCAGAAGCACCAAACATGTTATTAGGCCACTTACCTGGGATTTCCCATGAAACCATGACCCTCAACCCCCAAATAAAGGAATCAAATTCCATGAGGTGCTTGGCTGCATATAAGCAGACTCAGAAGCTACTCTTTTTTTGGTCACTGTAAATATATCTATCACACAGCTTTTGCCAATTCAACTTTTTACAGCTGTACAACTTATTGACAGCAATTACATTAATCGGCTGTGCAAACCTACCCTTAATCAAAGTGATTTTTCCATCACTGTAAACTAAAACTCAGTACTCCATAAGCAGTAATTCCCCTTTCCCCCTCCCTCCCATCCCTGATAACCACTAATAAACACTGGTCTCTATATATTGGCCTTTTCTTTTTATGTAAGTGAGATCATACGATGTTTGTCCTTTTGTGACTGACTTATTTCACTCAGCTTAATGTCTTCAAGCTCCATCCATACTGTAGCAT
>NW_004443995.1:417162-451697 GCF_000243295.1 Trichechus manatus latirostris
GGAGATTGGTATGTGTGGAGCTAAGATAGATATGGGAGAGAGGAGAGAGGAACAGGAGCCAAAAACATACAAACAAAAAAGAATGCTAGGGGAGCTTGCCATTGGAGTAGAGAGATGAGAGACTATGAAATGAAGAAAAACAGAAAGGGGAGGAGATTGAAAAGAAAAGAATGAACAAATAAGAATCAGAAAGGTTAAAGAACTGCAAAGTTCCCAGGGATCCCACCGGTGCAGCTATGGGGTCTGGGGAAGTCGCTCTCAGGTGTTGCAGTACAGCCTGGCTAGAAGGCATAGAGGTATACAACACCAGGTATTCAGGGAACAGAAAGAGAAGGAAGATATAGAGAAACAAGAAACTGAGCAATGAAGACAGACAAATAGGGAAAAAGAGGAAAAAGAAAACAAAACAAATTAAAAAAAAGCAAAAAAAAAACAAGAAACAAGAAAGGCCCCAAAGAAACAAACAAACAAACAATAAAAACAAAACAAAAAAAACCAACGTAAAATGAAATGTCCTCAGGGATCCCTCTGCATGTCTGTGGAAGTCGAAGGGGAGTCTCCCCTTCCATGCAGCTCAGCCTGGCCAGAAAGGGCTCCAAACTCAAGAAAAGGAAAAGAAAACAAAGAAACAATTCAAAACAAACAACAAACAAAAGCCCCGGGATCCCACCAGTGCGGCAGCCCAAACCAGGAAGCAGCTCCACACTCGGACGGAGCTCCACAGCCCCTCAGGAAGAAGCAAAGATGGTGCACGGAGCCAGGTACTTGAGCGAACAGAGGGGGAGGTGGCGAGAGGCAAGTAAGAAATCAAAAGAAGCAGGAAAAAAAAAAGAAAAAAGCAACACTAGCAGCCAACAAATGGCACTCAGAAAGCCAGCTAGTGTGGGCTGGTGTTTCTGGACAAGAGACTGTGTCTGTGGGAAGTAGAGGGGGATGAGTGTGGAAGAAGGGTAGAGAGTGGGAAAGCATGTATCACTAATTACCGGAACTCTGCAGCCCCTCAGGAAGAAGCAAAGATGGCACACGGAGCGAGGTACTTGAGCGAAAGGAGGGGGAGGTGGGGAGAGGCAAGGAAGATATAAAAAGAAGCAGAGAAAAAGCAACACCAGCAGCCAACAGATGTCACCCAGAGAGCCACCCGCTCAGGTGTATGGAATCCCAGCAGCCGCTGCTTCCCGGTCAAGAGACTATGGCCACGGGAAGCGAAGAGGCCGAGTTGGGGTGAAGAAGGGTGAGGGGTGGCAAAGAGTATATCGCCAATTACCAGTTGTTTTGTCTCCCACTGGAAGCTCCGTGAGGCTGCTTTCTCGTACCCCATTTGCTGGTAGGGGACCTCTGCATGAATCTCTCCTCCCTCTCCGTTCTCTATCAGTTTTCTCACTCCAGTTGGGGCTTGGCTGAGTTCTTTATCTCTTCATTTGATGTTTTAGGGTTTCAGGATTGTTGTATTCTCTGTTCGGCTTAGTTTTTCGGATCTTTGCTGTGGAGGACGGCGTCGTGCTTCTGCCTAGAGTGCCATTTTGCCGGAACTCCAAGACTTCATTTCTCTTACTGGAAGAAGGAAGTCATGAACATGAGGAGGAAACGGAATGTATGGCTAATTGCCTCCATGAACAACTGCCTCCTTTGCCATGAGTCCAGAAGAACTGGATGATGCCTGGCTACCATTACTGAACATTTTGATCAAAGAAGCTATAGAGGAATCCTGATCAGAAGAGAGAAAAAAAAAAGTGTAGGAAAATTTTCATGTTATATCTCCTTTATTACAGTAGACGATAGCATAAGGCTTGGAGAAATCCCATGTAAAAAAAAGAGTTATATTTAATCTCATGTTTCATATAATTGACAATGAAATCCTTCATTCTCTGGAACATTTATTAAAAGTCTGTGGAAGTAATATTCTATAGAATATGCTTTGGTCAATGTATTGAAAATGTCTGCTCTAGTCTCTGATCTCTATGATAGAGAACAGCCTTACTTCTATTTACCTCAGAAGGGAGAAAGTCATGTTCAATAGTGATGCTTTTTTAAGACAGATAGGGATGGGCTCTCTGCTCCTTCCCATTTGACAGACAGTCTTCTTCTTGTGCAGTGCCATCTGCATCCCTGACACGATGGTGAAGATAAGAGTAAACAGATTTGGCCATATCGGGTGCCTGGTCATCAGGGCTGTTGTTAACTCTGGCAAAGTGGAAATTGTTGCCATCAATTACTCTTTCACCGACATTAACTACATGGTCTACATGTTCCAGTATGATTCCACCCATGGCACAGTCAAGGCGGAGAACGAGAAGCTTGTCAGTGGGAAGCCCATCTCTATCTTCCAGGAGTGAGATCCCTCCAATATCATGTGGGGTGATGTGGTGCTGAATATGTTGTAGAGTTCACTGGTGTCTTCTAACCTTGTTGAAGGCTGGGGTTAGTTGAAGTGTGGTGCCAAAAGGATAATCATCTATGCCCCTTCTGCCAATGCCCCCATGTTTGTGATGGATGTGAACCATGAGAAGTATGACAACTCAAGATTGTCAACAATATCTCCTGTGCCACCAACTGCTTAGCATCCCTGGCCAAGGTCATCCATGACAACTTAGGCACTGTGGAGGGACTCATGACCACAGTCCATGCCATCACTGCCACCCAGAAGACTGTGGATGGCCCCTCTGGGAAATTGTGGTATGACGGCCATGAGGCTGCCCAGAACATCACCCTTGCAGCTACTGGTGCTGACAAGGCTGTGGGCAAGTTCATCCCAGAGCTGAATGGGAAGCTCACTGGCATGGACTTCTGTGTCCTAAACCCCAATATGTTGGTTGCAGAAGCTCTGGAAAAAGTTGACAAATATGATGACATGAAGAAAGTGGTGAAGTAGGCATAGGAGGGCCCCCTAAAGGACATCCCCAGCTGTACTGAAGACCAGGTTGTCTCCTGGGAGTTTAACAGTAACACTCATTCTTCCACCTTTGATGCTGAAGCTGGCATTGCCCTCAACAACCACTTTGTCAGCCTCATTTTCTGGCATGAAAATGAATTTGGCTACAACAACAGGGTGGTGAACTCTATAGTTCACACGGCCTCCAAGGAATAAGAGCCCCCTGGGCCATTGGCCCCAGCAATAGCACAAGAGGGAGAGAGAGGCACTCAGCTGCTGGGAAGTCCTTACCTCAACTCCATCCCCTACCATACTGAGAATCTTCCATCCTTGACACAGCTGCCATCCCAGACCCCCTGAAGAAGGGGAGGGGCTTAGAAAGCCCAACTTTGTCATGTACCATCAGTATAGTATGCTGCACTCAGCTGAAAAACAAACAAAACAGACATGGCATAGCCATCAGTTGGATAAATCATAGAGATTTCTGAAAGTATTCACCCAGCTTTCCCTCTGTAGCCTCATCATGTTGATTCTTCTTGATGCTGAACATGCTAAGAATTCACTCCCTGAGACAGCAATGACCACCGTGTAGCATCATATCCTTTCAAAGCTAATTAGTAATGAAATGCTTAGGATGAATTCTTCTCTTTTCTCCTCAATTTTCTTTTAGAAATGTGATGAAAAACAATTCAAAACCTTGTGCTAAAACAAGGTAAATGAAAATTTTAATTAAGTTCAATCTCATGGCTTAAGAATTTCTTCCATTTGTAGATCTGTATTGCTAAAGTACACAATCCTGTAACCAATAGGAAAATGTGAAGAAAATACTAGAAATATGTATTTTTCATTAATACAGTACAAATAACCCAACAAAATATAATTTCAGGCTTGATATATGTATTTTTAATCTTAACTAAACTACCTGCTCCAATAAATAAGAATAATATGGAATTAGTATGCTAATAATCTATTAAAATCTATTGTTTCTAAAGTACTTAAAAAATTTTCCCCTTTTGCAACTTAATTTATTTTATGACATTTTTACTAATTACAAAATGATAAACTTTAACTCAATAAAGGCAAATAACCTTAATTTTTGGATGCCTTGACTTGAACACTTGGCTCCCACACTTATAGATGGACAAGTTATTCAACCTTTCTATGGTCAGAGTTTTCCTTATCTGTAAAATAGAGGCATTGATGGTAACTAACTCATAGAGCTACTGTGAGGAATAAATCAGATAAACCATATATATGTATTGTGCATGTGGAGGATGGTCTCTAAGGTGGTCTCCATGATCCTGCTAGTATCTTGTCCTTTTTATAGTACCCTCCCCTTGAGGTGGTGGTATCTGTGACTTGCTTCCAGACAATACAGTACAGCAAAGGTGATGACATGTATGGAATTGCATGTAGTGTTACATAAGATTGTAAAATCCATCTGGAAAGTAGACTCTCTCTATCTCCCTAGGGGGCTGTGAGGAAGTAAGAAGCCATGTTGGGAAGGCCCACTAGGCAAGAAACTGAGGATGGCCTGGGGCCAACAGCCAGTAACTAACTGACCCTCAGTTTGGTAGCCTGCAAGGAACTGAATGATGTCAACAACCATGTGAGGTTGAAACCATATCTTTCCCCAGCCAGTGCTTTGATGAGGCCGCAGCCCTGGTTAGCACCTTGATTGCAGCTTTGGGAGACCCTGAAATAAAAACCCCACTTAAGCTGTGCCCAAACTCTGACCTACAGAAACTGTGAAATTTAAATATGTGTTGTTTTAAGCTGCTATGTATGGTAATATCGTTATGCAGCAACAGTTAACTAATTCAGTATGTAACATATAGTAAATGTTCCAAAATTATTACTATTGTATATGACTGAAAGTTGAATTAATAATATTTAATTTTTTGATTTTTCTAGCGACTAATATAGATTCACTATGAGTTGGAATCAACTCGACAGCAATGGAATGAAGATTCTATTTCTTATTCTTACCAAAACTTATGAAGTTGTGATGCTTCCATCCTTATTTTCTTGTTTTGTTTCTCTTCAAATCATTTTTCACAACTGAAACGTGGGGAGGAAGTAAATGACAGGTCAGAATTTTCTTCCTTTCTAAGGTTCATATTTGAGACCCAAATACCTTTGGCCAGATGAAAACAAGACCCAGCTCATACAACTCACACTCAATGAATGTAAATTTCTTCCTGTATATGAAAAAATACAACAAAATATTTGCAAGATAAACACATCTAGCTAAGAAAAATGGAATTTAGGAGATAAAGCAACCCTTTTTTAAAGTAAACGTTTAACTGAAGTATAGCATGCGTAAAAAAGACCACCAACTGTAAGGATACAGCTCAATGAATTATCACACAATGAACATACTCTCGTGACCAAAAAGTGCCTTTTGTATCCCCCAATTTAACCATATCCTGACGGCTAAATTTATTTTCTTTAAAAAAAGAAAAGCTCTTCTATATTCTTAGACTCTTTTTTTTTTTCTCCTTCTGTTTATTCTACCAGGAACAAGAAATAGAATGTGTTAAAAACTTCATTGTGAATTTGGATGCATATTTTCCCTTTAGTTCTGTCGAATTGTACCTTATATAGTTTGAGGCCAATTTATTAGGGGCATACAAATTAGAATTTTATAGACACCTGATGGGTTGAACCTGTCATGATTATATCTCTATTTTTGGTAATAGTTTTTGTCATTAGAATTTACATTTTTAATTGCAAGTTAATAATTAGAGACTATAATTATGGAAAAAATCTAGGATGTTATTAATTTTTCAATGGACTTTTAAACCATATACACCTTTATTTGATATTTAAACGCTCTGTGCTCCAATGCACTATTTCTTCAGCAAACTGATGAGAAAAAAATGAAAGCCGAATGGCATAAAAATATATCTAATCACTTGGAAATCTTGAATATATGCTAAAAGAGAGTTTTCAGATCACGAGCTGCTATATAGTTTTAGTCTTAATCAAAAGCAACACAACGTGTACATTCAAGTAGTTAGAAGAAATAATATGTTCAAACTGCCTGCCTTTGGTCAGAGGATGTCTCTGCATCCTAACAATGCAATTAAGTCTGAAATCCTTCCCAGAGCCACAGAGAAGGCAGTACTAAAATCTCCAAACCTACACTTTTTTCTTTCCCTTTGTCACTCTCCTCCTGAGAAATAAAATTCAAAGAAAGAAAACATTTTTATGTCTAATAGTGGGAGAGGTATTGCTAATCTTTTGATCTTATGGGTTTTTCCATTCTGCCCCTAGGGGGGAAAGTAAATGTGTATCTCCCTAGGAAAACAGGCACATTGAAAGTAGCACATTAGAAAACAATCAAAAAGACAATTACACTTGAGAGTCAGTGTGTGTCTTTTCAAATAGGACTGAACAAATACCCTTCCCATAACTACCCCCCAACTGACTCTCTTCATTCCACCTCAGTCTTCTGCAAAGCTTAGAGACTGAGTGGCTAAAGTCTTGTGTTCTTGGATTCTTCTTAACTCATGAGGTATTGTGGCAGAGTGAGTGAACCAGAAGTCCGATCATCCCTTGTGGGAAAGATGGAATGTTCCAGTGAAAAGGAGGCTGAGATAAGGGCAGAGAGACTTGACAAAGGAGGTGTTGTTGGGAAGCAAACATGAACTTGAGGCAGGAGTGTCAGGGCAGGAGTAAGGAAAGCGGTCACAGGACACATCCTCTTTTCAATGGATAAAAATCTTTAGATGTTTTCCTTTTTGAGGTTCAAAGGAAAGTGCAAGTAAGCTAGAACACAAATCTCTTTTTCTTTATGTTGCAATTCCCTTTTAAGTTTGCTAGAAATCTTCCAGGAATACATTTGTCTTTCTCTGCACAGACAATTGTTACCGAACCCTAGAAGGTGGGTCCTTGTCTGGCTCGCTCAGACTTGCCAATTATCTGGACACTGATCTTTGAGAAAGAGAAAGAAACTTTATTGTAATACGAAGAACAAGGAGCCACGAGGAAGTTCCTCAGATCTGGCTCCTAAGATATGGGGAAGCAGGGCTTGTATGTGATTTGGGCGGCAAGATGGCGGCCACGCAGGCGTACTGGGGAGGGAAAAATTCTAGAAGGCAGCCAGCAAACAGGATGTGATGTGGTTCTTGTCGGACTTCTCACTTCGGAATAGGGTCCGGGTGATGAGTTTCCTTCTGATTCATTCCACCTGTTGCTGCATCTGCTGTTGAAGTCAATTAGCTGTCACAGCTGGTCCTTCTGTGCACACAAGGTAGGCCAAATCTGGCTTGGGCTAGTTTAAGGACTAACGGAAATTTACTGGCATTCGTAGGTAGGGTCAGGTTACACTATGTGCTGTTTTCCAAGGACTGAAAAGAGTAGTGTGGGAGGGTGGGGAATGGGCCGTTTTCTAGGTATTGGGGGATACATTCTGGTCCAACAGGTTGACTGTTGTTGTTAGTTGTTGTCCAGTGGATTCCTGTTGACTAGAACTTAGAAATACTAGATAAATACCCAAGATCACAGGGACAGTGGTGGTTCAGTTGTAGAATTCTCACCTATCAAGAGGGAGGCCCAGGTTCAATTCTAGCCAATACACCTCATGCACAACCACCACCCATCTGTCAGTGAAGGCTTGCATGTTGCTATGATGCTGAATAGGTTTTTCGCAGAGCTTCCAGGCTAAGACAGACTAGGAAGAAAGACCTGGCTGTCTACTTCTGTCATGGATTGAATTGTGTCCCCCCACAATGTGTGTCAACTTGGCTGGGCCATGATTAAGTGTATCATGTGATTGTCTACCATTTTGTCATCTGATGTGATTTTCCTGTGTGTTGTAAATCCTACCTCTATGATGTTAATGAGGTGGGATTAGTGGCAGTTATGTTAATGAGGCAGGACTTAATCTACAAGATTAGGTTATGTCTTAAATCCATCTCTTTTGAGATATAAAAGAAAAGCAAGCAGAGAGACAGGGGGACCTCATACCACCAAGAAAGAAGAGTCAGGAGAAGATTGCATCCTTTGGACCTGGGGTGAGAAACTCCTAGACCCAGGGAAAGACTGATGACAAGGACCTTCCCCCAGAGCAGACAGAGAGAGAAAGGCTGCCCCTAGAGCTGGCGCCCTG
Source organism: Trichechus manatus latirostris (assembly GCF_000243295.1). Taxonomy (NCBI): domain Eukaryota; kingdom Metazoa; phylum Chordata; class Mammalia; order Sirenia; family Trichechidae; genus Trichechus; species Trichechus manatus. Next base: position 425,148 of record NW_004443995.1, read on the forward strand.
AATTCAGACTTCTAGCCTCCTAGACTGTGAGAGAATAAATTTCTGTTTGTTAAAGCCATCCTCTTGTGGTATTTCTGTTATAGCAGCACTAGATAACTAAGACAGCTTCCAAAAATCAGCCAGTGAAAACCCGCAAAGGCCCAATCCCCAGCTGATCATGGGGATAGCACAGGACCAGGCAGCATTTTGTTCCATTTTGTATAGGGTTGCCCTGAGTCAGCAGCTGACTCCACTGCAGCTAACAACACAAGATCACAGAGTTGGTGACCTAAACCTTTCTAAGTCCAATGCCAACCTCATATTTAGCCTATAAATTTTTTTCTAACACAAACGTATTATTCACACTTGCCACTTTCCTAAGGCATGTGAAAGCAAAATAAGTGATTTTTAAAATTATTTAAAGAATAATATTTACAGAGTACTAAATGAAAAGAAAAATGAAACAAAAACACTTTGATACTCAATATTTGCAATGTTCACCCTAAAAAGCATTATTCCAGTTGAATTAGAACTGTGTGGAAATGAGCCCTGTAAGGGAAATGCTGAACTTATCTGCACTATGCCAACTAACAATTGATTTTTTCCACATTTTTTGTTGTGTGATTAACTTATTTGTCTTTAGAAAAAAGGTAATTTAGCACAAAGATGTATTTTAAAAACAGAGCAACAGCATTATAAATCTTTATTTACGCTAGGTCTGTATATTCAGCAAGTGTCTGTAACTCTTTTTACTGAAGCAAGCAGCATGGCATAACAATGTGGTCACATAAAATTGGATTCCACAATATGCATCCAATTCATTAGTTTTATGGCTTCCACACAAATATTTTGGTTAGCTGGAGGGAAAATATGCTTTATTGTAGGAACATAGCCAATTCTGCTATAATGCTTGTTTTAAAAATGTGAATAGGTTACAACGTGATTGATATGTTAGGGAGCAAGTTGAGAATAGCACTAGTTTCATGTTTGATTATTCACAATATTGTTCACGAAAAACAATAGGAGAATACAAGAAAATACACACAATTGAAAGATGAGAAAGAACACAACAAACATGTATGTGTATGTGCACACACATACCTCAAACATCTACCAGCTGCATCAATTCACTGCATATATTATGAGCCACACCCACCCGTATCTGGTGTCAGAACTTTCTGTTTGATTTCAGACATCCGTCCTTCCACCAGTTCATAATAACTTACAGCTGCAATTCTTCTGATCCCTACTTTTACAAGCAAACGTCAGGACTCTTTCAAGGTAGAGTGCCAAATTCACTGTAGTATTTACTTATTTACTAACCATTTAATATGTGTAAAATTGTGCTGCCATTTTTATTAGTTTCCTATCTTTTCTTTTTTAATGCATCATTGACAACATTTTTGAATGTTGTGCTCCTAACCCATCTTTCCCACAAGCTCTGTGGTTTTTATTGCATGATTTTGCATAGTACAGTGAATTCTAGCAATGCATATGGTCTGTTATAGCAGAACTGACTGTACGTTGAATTGACCCTGTTTCTGCTCTCTGGGAGGAATCCCTTATTCTTTATTCTCTGTGGCCGTTGCCCCAACCCTCTGGGAGTGTTTTCCTTGTCTCTGTTCCTCCTTAGCCATAGCTGAAATAGGTGCATATGGAGTATACTCCACCTTTTTGTTGCACATTTTTATTACCCTGTTTCCTGCCATGGTGAATGATGCTGCGTTGACAACAAACAATCCAGTCTATCAGGGTTATGGGATGATATGATAGTTCCAGCCTATGTTATAAATCTACTGTGGACAGGAAGGCAGGTTCTATCTGAAGAAGGAGAAAAAAGTGAGGAAAGGTATCATAGAGACACAAACATTAATCACTAGTCACTAAAGCATGAATGTGTATCCTGAACCAGTATCAGAGTCAATTCTTATCATTTTATCCTAACTAAGCCTCTTTGAATCCTTGTTACTGTCTTAGAATGGATGTGAATTAGTGATCTCATTCATGGTTAGGTCCCTTTTCCTAAACTTATGCCAACTCAGCTAGATCTGCAGGCTTGTCTACAAGCACACTTGGACTCATCAACCTTTATTAAAGAGGCCAGAGGAATTCAAGAAAACCACCACTTTTCTTCTGAATTATCTTGTTCCTGTAACCTGGAGGTCAAGATGTTTTTCTTCACAAACTCCACTTGTAATACTTGACCTTATTCACCTCTATTATTTACTATTCTCTTTGACGTTTAATATCTTGACCCATGATTATGTTTCTTATTAAATCCCAAATGTTTCAAATTTCATGTTTCCAATTAATGTAAGTAGAGACATTGCATATGAAAGAAAATGGGAAGGTCACATTGCCTTTTAGAACCTGCCTTAATAAGGGGAAGGGCCATAAAGCTGTACAACTCAAAATTTAGAAATTAAAAACAAATCCAATTTTCAAATTTTGATAACATTCAAAGGCCAATGGTTCAAATTATACTTAGAAATAATATAACTACTTTGAAAAAAGGGACCTCATATCTTCTATAAGTACATCATATGGGAAGACTATGTAATCAGAATGTTGCCTGAACATGACCCTAGAAAGAGAGGTAAATTAAATCATTCTATTGTTTAAAGGTATCAAGTACTGATGGCCAGATACCTTCCTTTCCAAAGAGGGCTGGCCTATACAGCTTCTGGGACCATATGAGTAATGCCTTTGGGTCAGAATATCATATTGCTGGGAAGTTCTTACATGGGTAAATGTGAGGAAACTGACAGGTTCAGAGAAATCAAGTGCCTTTCCCAAGATGACCCAAATAGTACTGAAGTCTATAAACTTTGTTTTGGTGCTCTTTACAATAAATCATGCTGTCTCATAGGGATGGAAGCCCCGAATCTTTTTTCAAATCAGGAGACTCTAAACATGCAAAAGCTGTAGTGTTGGGATCCCTAAAAGAGCCTCGGTGTGTAGGACTTTCCATGTTAGAGCAGGCATCTACCCTGGAGCAAGAAGGTTGTGGATGACACTGTTAGTTACCCACCCAGAATCCATCTCTTTGAGGATCTTCCTCTTTTTTTGCTGACCCTCTACTTTATCAAGCATAATATCCTTCTCCAGGGACTTGTCCCTCCTGATAACACGTCCAAAGTATGTGAGATGAAGTCTCGCCATCCTAGCTTCCAGGGAGAACTCTGGCTGTATTTCTTCTAAGAAGGACTTGTTTGTTCTAGTGGCAGTCCATGGTATATTCAATATTCTTTGCAAACACCATAATTCAAAGACACAAATTCTTCTTCGGTCTTCCTTACTCATTGTGCAGCTTTCCCACGCATATGAGGCAATTGAAAATATCATGGCTTTGGTTAGGTGCGCCTTAGTCCTCAAAGTTCCATCTTTGCTTTTGAACACTTTCAAGAGATCTTTTGGAGCAGATTTGCAGTGCAATATGTCTTTTGACGTCTTGACTGCTGCTTCCTTGGGTGTTAATTATGGATCCAAGTAAAATGAAATCCTCAACAACTTCAATCTTTTCTCTATCTATCATGATATTGCTTATTGGTCCAGTTGTGAGGATTTTTGTTGAGATGTAATCCATACTCAAGGCTGTAGTCTTTGATCTTCATCAGTAAGTGCTTCAAGTCCTCTTCACTTTCAGCAAGCATGGTTGTGTCGTCTGTATATAACAGGTTTTTAATTAGTCTTCTTCCAATTCTGATGCAGTGTTCTTCTTCATATAGTTCAGCTTCTCAGATTATTTGCTTAGCATACAGATTGAATAACTATGGTGAAAGGATACAACCCGGACACACACCTTTCCTGACTTTAAACCACACAGTATTCCCTTATTCTATTTGAACGTCTGCCTCTTGGTCTATGTACAGGTTCCACATGAGCACAATTAAGTGTTCTGGAATTCCCATTCTTCACAATGTTATCCACAATTTGTTATGATCCACACAGTCAAATGTCTTTGCATAGTCAATAAAACACAGGTAAGCATCTTTCTTGTATTCTCTGCTTTCAGCCAACATCCATCTGACATCAGCAATGATATTCCTTGTTCCCCATTCTTTTCTGAATCCAGCTTGAATTTCTGGCAATTCCCTATCTTTGTATTGCTACAACCATTTTTGAATTATGTTCAGCAAAATGTTACTTGCCTGTGATATTAATGATATTGCTTTATAATTTCTGCATTTGTTGGATCACCTTCCTTTGGAATGGGTACAAATATAGATCTCTTCCAGTCAGTTAGCCAGGAAGTTGTCTTTCTAATTACTTGGCATAGAAAAGTGAGCATTTCTAGCATTGCATTAGTTTGTTGAAACATCTCAAATGGTATTTCATCAATTCTTGGTGGCTTATTTTTTGCCAACGCCTTCAGTGCAGCTTGGACTTCTTCCTTCAATACCATTGTTTCTTGATCATATGCTACCTCCTGAAATGGTTGAATGTTGACCAATTCTTTTTGGTACAGTGACTCTGTGTATTCCTTCCAATTTCTTTTCATGCTTCCTGTGTCATTCAAATATTCTTTCTGTAGAATCCTTCAAAATTGCAACTCAAGGCTTGAATTTTTTCTTCATTTCTTTCAGCTTGAGAAATGCTGAGTGTGTTCTTTCCCTTTGGTTTTCTAACTCCATGTCTTTGCACATTTCATTGTAATACTTTACTTGGTCTTCTTGAGCTGCCCTTTGAAATCTTCTGTCAGCTATTTTACTTCATCATTTCTTCCTTTCACTTTAGCTACTCTACGTTCAAGATCAAGTTTCAAAGTCTCTTTTCACATCCATTTTTGTCTTTGTTTCCTGTCTGGGACCATAGTGAAGTTTAAGTCCTTTTCCATGTAATGGCCCTTATTACGTAAAGTTGCCGACTAATAAGTCAGTCCATTTCTTCCCATTTACCCAATTCTCATTTACATACATATACCAAAAAAAAAAAAAAAACAAAAAACAAATCTATTCCTTCCAATTTCTCTACCTAGAAAGAGAGTAACCATGTAACCATACACTTTATACTCCAAACCTGGAATTTCTGGGACAACAGGTGTTAATGGAACTTCCTCAAGTTCATCAGATATATGGTCATAGAATTCAGGACCCTGTTAGAGGTTTCTTTATATTCTGGTGACATTTTTCTGAACTTGTCCAGTTTATAGAAAATGACATTAAAAATAACTTACATGTATGTATAATTTTATTAACACATTGCAAGGTCCATTGAAACCCTTAGATAATTATACACTCTGCACTCTGAAGCTAAGCACACATGCTCTTCATAAATATTTATATCATGCCCACTTTATCCCTATAACGTTTTATCATGATACCTTTAGCCCATAGTTTCAGTTATTTATTTCTTTTTAGATTCTGGGCCAGTCATCAACATGTTTACTATCTCATCTAGTTTCCTATTCTTAAACCTGATATGCATCCATAGTGTGGATGCATCCATAGTTTGTCCCTCAACATTCACCTAGGATTGCAATTAAATTCCAGGAAAGCTTAAATGCTTCCAGTAAGATGGGAAGGAGGAGGTGGGGGTATCTGCTTGGGTTATCATCTGGCCATGTTGGAATCTGCTGAGCCAGCCTCATGCCCATCAGGACTTTGGTTTTATTGCAGGAGGTCCTTCATCATCGATTCTTGTTCATATCCAAAAGACCCATTCTGATCTGTGTCTCTCTCTGGGACACACTGGACTCTTTGGGCACACAGGAATCATGCTGCTGCTCCCTTGCCAATGTGAAGCTAATGGACTCTGAGGGGGAGTTCCATACCCAATCTGCCAAGACACACCAGACTGCCATAGCTACTCTGAATGTTGACATCCACTTTATCCAGGAAAGGGCATGCAGTTCCCCACGGCCACCTATACTCTCCTCCACTCATCTGGTCATGGCATTAGTTCAGAGCAAAGTCACTATTAACCAGGAAGCTATCATCATCTAAACTCTACTCACTTTCTCCTACCCAATTTTCCTTCTCTAACCAAGAGAATCTTTATTGCAGGTGCAGGAATCCATATTCTTCTGTTATTGTGTATTCTTTCAAATGTATTGTCTTTATCAGACTCCCATTCATTTCTCACAAGGTCTGAGTTTTGAAGCTCAGGAGCCAGGAAACAATGCTTTTTGTCTTCTCTATTTCCTTTCCCTATAACAATGAGTATAGAATGGTCTGGATGATTGAATGGGGAAAGTGTCAATAGAAAATGGAGTTATTAGGTGAAAAATACTTTTTTAATATTTCAAAATATTATAATAATAGAGCCTTTCAAAATTAACAAATAATTCTGCAGAGAAAAGAACTGAGAACAGAAATGTCTGGCATATGACCAGAAACTAGAAGCCTTCCTTGAATTTTCAGTCATTTAAAGAGTTTCAATGTTCAAAAGATATATTTTTAAAGTTAAAAAACTTCCCCTCTCTCTATATTGGATTGCTATGAGTCTGAATCAGCTCCACAGCAATGGGTTTGGTTTGGTTTATAGTTGATCAAATGGCCCTGATTCTACCCATAAGGTTTAAGAAGTTTAATTCTTCTTCCATATAAAAGTGAAATCATCATTTTCTCCCAGCCTCTAACAATTTTTTCAGTTTTTTCTATGATTTTCCAATAATAATAAATGCTGCACCAATTTATGTTTTACATCCCTTATTAGGAGGCAGACTTTGTTTGGACTATGTAGATGCTCTTGTATCATCTCTTCACCGACAGTTGGCTGAATATTCCTCTTAACCAGCATTCATAATGGTGTAGTCTGCAGAACACCTGCATCAGAATCACTAGAGTGATTGGTAAAATGAAGATTTCTGTACCACCTAAAACTTACTGAATCATGTATTGAGCAGTGGTTCTCAGACTGCTGCCTTTTTAAGCTGTATCCTAAGTGACTCCCGTGCACAATATAGTCCAAGAACTAAGCAATGTTCATTCTACCTTTTTTCCATCTGAAAATAATTCTTTTCAGTAGAAAAGGCAGAAGTAATATACCTGTTAAGAAATAGTTCAGTGTTAAAGGCAGAGAAAAACACAGACATAGTTGTTCAATCCCTGCATTTCAACAAATGAGGAAACAAGCTAAAAAATGTTACGTTGATTTGTCCAAATGAGAAGAAAGAAAAAAAAAAAAGAACAAAGGTTAGACCATATATATCTTAACTATGGTCCCAGTAAATCTACTTGCTCTTTATAGTCAATACACATTGGTCCCAAGTAGCACGATTCTTATTTTCTTGCTCTAAGCAGAGAAATCTTTCTGTAGCTTTTTATAAGAATCTTCTCACTAGGGCTTGAGAATTCCCCTAACAACCTGCTAATATTTATCCTTGGTTACACCCCTACAGCTTTCTTCTTATAAAAAGCTCCCTTGAGAACCACTTCCATTCACCCGTTAAGTAGAAAGAGAGAGAGAGTGCCTACTATGGGCTAAACACTGCTCTGGGTAAAATATCTTTAAATAAAACATAGAAAAATTCCTATACCATGAATGAATATGACTTCACAAGCATATTCCCCTGTGCTTCTCATGTGAGTTATTCATTTTTAAATATATCCATCCACCACCTGTCTGTCAGTTTGTCCTAACGGTGGTGGCTTGCATGTTGCTATGAAGCTGGAAGTTAGGGCCACTAGTATTTCAAACACTTTCAGGTCACCCATTGTGGACAGGGGTCAGCAGAGCTTCCAGACTAAGACAGACTAGGAAGAAAGACCTAGTGATCTACTTCCAAAAATTAACCAATGAAAATCTTTATGGATCACAATAGAACATTGTCCAATATCTACATTTCTCCTCATTCATTTTTAAAAAACATATTATGTAAAACAATCATTATAAAACTGTATAGTTTAGTTTATAACCAATATAGATATAATATATATACAATAATAGTACAATGGAGCGGGAAGGAAATGGGACCAAGTTGTAGCAAACTTGTTATATTTTACTAGAATTAAGTGAGCATTATCCTGAAGTAGACTGTGGTACATTAAAAATGAATATTGTAGTTCCCACAGCCACAACTAAGAATATAACTCAAAAAATATATGCATAGCCATATATCAATAAGGGAATTAAAATGCCATGTTAAAAATACTTGATAATCAAAAGATGCAGCAAAAAAGAAACAGAACTCAAAAGACATAAAAAGTATAGAAAACAAACAACAAAACAACAGCCACAAATCCAGCCATATTACATTAAATGTGAATGGACTAAACCCTCCAATCAAAGGTAAAGATTCCATGACTGGATATGAAAAGCAGCATATGCTTGCTAGAAGAGAAGTTTTAGATTCAAATATGTTGAAAAGAAAATGTGAAAAAGATTTACCATGAAAATATTAACCATAGACAAATGGAGTGGCTTTTATTAATAAAAAAATAAAAGACTTCAAGACAAGAGATACTACTAGATAAAAAAAAGATTATTTTATAATAATAAAAGGGTGAATAAAAGGAAGAGGTAACAATGATATAAACATAACCCTAAAATATATGAAACAAAAAAAGACAAAAGATGTATAAGGAATTCTAATTTACAGTTGGAAATTCAAATACTCTACTATCAGTAAATGATATAATAGTCAGACAGAAACTTAGTAAGGAAAAAAAAACACTTGAACAGCACAATCAGTCAACTTGACCTAACTGACATATGTGGAACACTCCATCCTATAACAACAGAATACACGTTTTGGTAAGTGCACATAGAAATTCTGCAGTGTAGGTCATATATTACAATATAAAATAAGACTTAATGTATTTTTAAAAATTGAAATTATACAAAGTAGGTTTTTTGACCATGTAGAATCAAAGTAGAAACTGACAGCAGAAAGAAATTGGAAATGCACCAAATATTTGGAAATTAAAAACATACTTCTTAACCCATTGGACAAAGAAGAAACCCAAAAGGAAATTAAAAGAATAATGAAGAAGCAGAGCCAACATGACCCTCTAGTCCCTCTGCAGACGCCGTATGTCACCTTTCCTCCCTTACTGGCCCCCAGGGCTGCTGGCCCCCAGTTGCTGACCCCCATTGTGCTGCCTTTTTTAAAAAATTATTATTGTTTTCTGTTTTTCTCATTCTTCCTTTTCTTTCTCTCTCCCACCTAACCCCATATGCCATTTCTGCCCCCTTCCCATTGACCCCCACTGAGCTGCCCCAACTAGAGGGACACCTGCCCGCCATGACCCCATGACCCCATGACCACCCCACTCCCACTGGCCTGCTCCCACTGTACTTCCATTTTTATTCCTTTCTTTTCTTTCTATTTTTTCTCCCAACCACCTAGCCCCGTACACCACTCCCTTCTGCTTACCACTGGCTGCCACTGTGCCACTGCAGCTAGAGAGCCACTGGTGAATCTGCCCACCTGTGATTGTCCCAGGTCCACTGCACCCCCACTTGTTGGCCCCAGCATGAAGCAATTTTTTTCTTTCTTTTCATTTTGTCTCCCACCTAGCCCCATACGCCACCTCTCTCCCATTCCAGCCAAAAACAATATAGAAAAATGGTCATAGGAGCTTGAACTGTAGCTAAAAATTGGAAAGCATCTGTCAGTTTATCATACTGTGGTGGTTAAAGTATGACCTTGAGTACATTCCACCTGAATTTGGAGACCACGTCAAGAATAGATTTGATGCATTGAACACTAATGACTGAAGATTAGACAAGTTGTAAGATGACACCAAGGACCTCATACATGAAGGAAGCAAAAGGTCATTTTAAAGACAGAAAAGACAAAAATGGATGTCAGAATAGACTTTGAAACTTGGTTTTGAACATAGAATAGCTAAAGCAAATGGACAAAATGAGGAAATAAAAGAACTGAACAGAAGATTTCAAAGAGCAGCTTGAGAAGTATTACAATGAAATATTCAAAGACCTGGAGTTACAACACCCAAAGGGAAGAACACACTCAGCATTTCTCAAGCTGAAAAAACTGAAGAAAAAAATTCAAGCCTTAAGTTGCAATATTGAAGGATTCTATGGGCAAAATATTGAATGACACAGGAAGCATCACAAGCAGATGGAAGGAATACCCAGACTCACTGTACCAAAAAGAATTGGTCAACATTGAAACATTTCAGGAGGTAGCATATGATCAAGAACCAATGGTACTGAAAGAAAAGGTCCAAGCTGTACTGAGGGCACTGGTGAAAAACAAAGCTCCAGTAATTGGTGGGATACCAATTGAGATGGATCAACAAACAGATGTAGAACTGGAGGTGCTCACTCATCTATGACAAGAAATTTGAAAGACAGTCACCTGGCCAACCGACTGAAAGTGATCAATATTTGTGCTCATTCCAAAGAAAGGTGATCCAACAGAACATGGAAATTATTGAACAATATCGTTAATATCACACAAAAGTAAAATTTTGCTAAAGATAATTAAAAAATGGTTGCAGCAGTACATTGATAGGGAACTGTCAGAAATTCAAGCCAGATTCAGAAGAGGACGTGGAAAGAGGAATATCATTGTTGATCCTGGCTGAAAGCAGAGACTGTCAGAAAGATGTTCACCTGTGGTTTATTTATTGACTATGCAAAGGCATTCGACTGTGTGGATCATAACAAATTCTGGATAACACTGAGAAGAATGGGAATTCCAGAACACTTAATTGTGCTCCTGCGGAACCTGTACATAGACCACGAGGCAGTCGTTCAAATAGAACAAGGGGAAACTGCGCGGTTTAAAATCAGGAAAGGTGTGTGTCAGGGTTGCATCCCTTCACCATACTTATTTAATCTGTATGCTGAGCCAACAATCTGAGAAGTTGGACTATATGAAGAAGAATGTAGCATCAAGATTGGTGGAAGACTCATTAACAACCTGTAATATGCAGATGACACAACCTTGCTTGCTGAAAGTGAAGAGGACTTGAAGCACTTACTGATGAAGATCAAAAACTATAACCTTTGGTATGGATTTCACATCATTATAAAGAAAACAAAAATTCTCACAACTAGACCAATAAGCAATATCATGATAAATGGAGAAAATATTGAAGTTGTCAAGGATTTCATTTTAGTTGGATCCACAATCAATGCCCATGGAAGCAGCAGTCAAGAAATCAAATGATGTATTTCATTGGGCAAATCTGCTGCAAAAGACCTCTCTCAAAGTGTTGAAAAAATGTTAAAGATGTCAGTTTGAGGACTAAGGTGTGCCAGACCCAAGCCATGATATTTCCCATCTCCTCATATGCATGTGAAAACTGGACAATGAACAAGGAACACTGAAGAAGAATTGATACTCTTGAATTATGGTGTTGGCAAAGAATATTGAATATACTATGGACAACCAGAGGAATGAAGAAATCAGGCTTGAAAGAAGTATATACAGAGTGCTCCTTGGAAGTGAGGATGGCAAGACTTTGTCTCACATACTTTGAACATGTTACCAGGAAGTACCAGTGCCTGGAGAAGGATATCATGCTTGGTAAGGTAAATGTTCAGTGAAAAAGAGGAAGACCCTCAACGACATGGATTGACACAGTGCCTGCAATAATGGGCTCAAACATAGCAACGGATGTGAGGATGATGCAGAACTGTGCAGTGTTTCATTCTGTTATACTTAGAGTCACTATGATTCAGAATCGACTCAACAGCACCAAACAACAACTAACAAAAACTGGAAAAATCCATCAACGGTAAGTTGGAGAAATACACAGTTGTATATTTATAAAATGGATTACTATACAGTAATGAAATAGAATAAATATATTTTACATGGCAGCTTAAACGAGTATAACAGATAAAACATTTTGCAAGAGAAATCATACACAAGTGAATACATACTGTATGATTCATTTAACATGAAGTTTTTAAACAGACAAAACTAATCTATGGGTATACTGATCAGAATAGTGTTTACCTTTCAAGGAGGTATTGCTTGAGAGAGTAAAGCAGGAAGGCTTATGCTATGCTTGCTATTTTCTATATTTTATTTGGGAGATGACTACGCAGATGTAGGTAGTCTCAGAAAATTCATTGATCTATACAGATAAAATTTGGTACTTTGCTGTGAACAACATGGCAATAAATTTTTGATGAAAAATTAATCTGTGTTAGCTCATAGTAAAGAACCAGTAAGGATAAAAAATGAAGGATAAAACGTAACAATAAATTTTAGTTAAAATAAAACGGATATAGATCTTCTCTTAATGTTAATGGAAAAATCTGGAAACAGATAGTGGTGATGGATGCACAACAAGATGAACATAATAAATGTCACTGAATTATACACGTATAAAATGTGAAATGGCAAATGTTTTGTTATATATATACTTATTAGAATATAAAAAAATTAGATAAATTTTGCAACATTTAAGTAAAATGTAAACAGTAGCCAAGGTATAATTTCAGAGAAGAGTCACAAATAAATATAATAAATAAACATATGAAATGTACGCATATACACCTAGTCCTTACTTATCAGCTATCTCATTACCTGACATTTCACTTTTATGACAATAATGAAAAATCTACTATCTGACTATTTTGTGCATTAACAATGTATGTCTGGCAGCAACGAATGCTGAGTTGTGAGGCAAGAGTAATGCTGACTGTGATTGTTAAGGTTATGTGTCAACTTGGCTGGGCCATGAGTCTCAGTGGTTTGGCAGTTATGTAATGATGTATTTTGGCAGTTATGCAATGAAGTAGTCTTCTTCCATTTTGTGATCTGATGTGGTCATCCTCCATTTCACATAATCCCAATTTTCACATAACGACCTGGTCTTCAAAGCCTAAACATGTCGATAAATGAGGAGTGGGTATAATACTATTTAGAGTGAAAAACTGAATACTTCAAGCACATAATACTCAAATATTTCTGCTGTATCATTATAGTGAGAAAATAACCACCATAATAAAACTTGTTCCCCCTTTCCTTCAGAAATATATCCATAGCATTTATCTGGAGAATAATTCAGCTCAATGCAAACCTAAACCAATGTATACACTTGTAATAATACAATGAAATCAAGGAGAAAAATTCACTTAAAAATACTTATTCTATGTCCCAATTCTTTTATAATTATATAATTTACATAATAATCCAAACTGTGTTGACTAAGATTAAAAATGCATGCTGTATTTATTTAACCGATCTGAGTAATAAAGAAAAAAGAAATGAAATTCATTCTAACCTGGTTTGGGTTTACACTATGTTGAAGTCCCATAAAAGGGACATAATTGTCCACTTATGACTTTTCACATTATCCTTCCAACACAGAAGAAGGATATCACAGTTTTAAAGTCTCAGACAAACATAAAATGGATTTTCAGTATAGGATAGTAATGATAAATAAGGGATATTTATTGAGCACTTACTATCTGCCTTAAGCATAATATGCCTATTATTTCATTTACTCTTTCTAATAAACCTGTAAACTGGGTATTATTATTACCACCATTTTAAAGATGAGAAAACTGAGACATAGAAAGTTTAACTTGCCTAAGGTCACCAGTTAGAAAGTGGTAGACTCAGAATTTGAATTCAACATTCTAACCCCAAAGAGAATTCTGTGACATGGGGTAATCTGGAGTTCATGAATATACCAAGAGAAACACTAAAAGATGAAACAAATGTAATTTATCAGTCAGTGGTGGTCTCACTTTGCCAATTATGTTGTGAGCAACAAACTAGGCCATAAGTACCCTTGTAATGCCTCAAAAAAGCATGCTTAGGAAGGATCCAAAAAAAATCAGACCCATTGCCATCGAATTGATTCTGACTCATAGCAACCCTATAGGATAGAGTAGAACTGCCCCATAGGGTTTCCAAGGAATGGCTCGTGGATTTGAATTGCTGACCTTTTGCTTAGCAGTTGTAGCTCTTAACCACTGCGCTACCAGGGCCCTTAACTGATTTACCTATCTTGTGCTCCATTTTGCCATGGCTTTTCCAGGGAACTAGTTGTATGATCAAATACAAAAAAACGAAGATTTTTAATTTTAGCTCAGATATAATGGTCAATAATAAATCTATTTGCAAGTTAACAAGGGTTTTCTAAGTCTTAATCTAAAGCACTCATTGTGCATTACACAGGACTCAGATTCCAGATTATAGTGCTCTGGTTCACCACTATTCATTGATTCAATTCAGTCTTCCCTAGCTAAAAAAAAAACCAAATAGGTTGTGGTATGGATTGAATTGTGTCCTCCCAAAATATGTATTGTACATCCTAACCCTTATACCTGTGAATGTAATCCCTTTTGGGAATAGGCTTTCTTTGTTATGTTAATGAGACCATATCAGTGCAGGGTGTGTCTTAATTCAATCGCTTTTGAGGTATAAAAACAGTTGATTAGGCACAGAAGCAAGGAAGCACAGGTGGAGTAAAATTGATGCCATGTGGAAATCACCAAGGAACCAAGGAAGAGAAGTTGAAAGACACAAGGATTTTCCCCCGAGCGGACAGAGAAAGCCTTCCCCTAGAGCTGGTGCCCTGAATTCAGGCTTCTAGCCTCCTAAACTGTGAGAAAATAAATTTCTGTTCATTAAGCCACCCACTTATGGAATTTCTGTTATAGCAGCATTAAGAAACTAATACAGGTTGTAAGTGGCAGAATATCAACATCAGTGTGCTATAAAGCAGAGAGTACAGGCTTTGAAGTGACCAAACCCTGGGTTTATACTTTTGCCCTGATAAATACTGTGACCTTATATAAGAAACTATATCTATCCTATAGAGTTGATAGGACCATGAAATGGGATAGCCGTCATGAAAAGAGCCTGATATGTCAGGGTTCTAAGTAAGTAATCCCTAAGAGTATTATTACTTAATCATATTACTTCAGAAGAGCAGATTGTATTCTGATTAATAAAATGCATTTATTTGTATTTTTTACATTCTTAATTTACTGTACTTGAAAAATAATTTATGTGCATGGTTAAAAATATGAAAGGAAATATGATAGAATATATAGTAAAAAAAATAAGGTACCCTCCTTCCCTATCCCTCTGGCCTACAATTTTTTCCTCAGGGACACCGACAGTATAAACTTTCAGAGATATTTAATGCATATACAAGCACTATCATTTGTTTCACACAAATGACATTCAGTGTTCTACCTTACTTCCTTTCAGTGATCTTGGAGATCACTGCGTATCAATGCTTTCAGGATTTTGAAAGGGTCCAATAAAAAGCATCTTTCTTCCCCGCCATATCTCTGAATCAATTGAGATATGACAAGTGTCACCAGATGGAGAACTCAAGTACCAACTGTCATACTGATGAACAGGTAAGAGGCTTGCTAGTTCCTTCTTCCCTAAAGGAGACCTTAGAATAACAGACTTGGAGAAAGTTGAGTCTGCAGAAAAGATACTCTCCACAAGTTACTTTTCCCAGTGGTCTGGGTGAAGGCAGGAGGACTAAAAGCTACCAAATCCCACATTGCGCACTCTTTTCGTTAGATTGCCTTCCACCAACTGAGAAACTTGAACCAGTGCCTGTCACCTACTAACCAGGCTGCTGACCTCACTAAATGGAGAGGAGTAAACAAGAGCCAAAACTGTTCATAGGGGGAAATGTCTATTTCTGGAAACTCAGAAAAGTGGAGAAAAGGCATTCTTCTTGTCTTAGTCATGTAGCGCTGCTGTAACAGAAATACCACAAGTGGATGGATTTAACAAAGAGAAATTTATTTTCTCACAGTCTAGTAGGCTAGAAGTCCAAATTCAGGGCATCGGCTCCTGGGGAAATCTTTCTCTCTCTGTTGGCTCTGGAGGAAGGTCCTTTTCATCGATCTTTACTTGGTCTGTGAGCTCCTCCGCGCAGGAACCCTGGGTCCAAAGGATGTGCTCTGCTCCTGGTGCTGCTTTCATGGTAGTATGAGGTCCCCATGTCTCTTTGCTCACTTCTCTCAAAGGAGATTGTTTTAAGATGCAATCTAATCTTGTAGCTCTCATCAACACAACTGCTGCTAATCCATCTCATTAACATCATAGTGATAGGATTTACAATGCATAGGAAAGTCACATGAGATGACAAAATGGTGGACAATCACACAATACTGGGAATCATGACCTAACCAAGTTGATAGATATTTTTGGGGGACACAATTCAATCCATGACATTCCTCTAACAATGACCTACAGACATGGTTCATTTTTAACTGTCACACAGTAATCAATTGAGTGAATATACCATAATTTTTTAAATCACCTGCTTTCTGTTGGTTAGTTGATTCCAATTTTTTGCTTCTATTAACAATGCTATAAATGAATATCCTTACACATACGTGAAAGTATATCTGTAGGATAAATTCTTAGATAAGGAATTGAGGGCATTTAGTTGTTAAATTTTGACAGGTGTTACCAAATTGCCCAGTGTCAGCACTGTATTAAAAGTAATGTCGTTTGGCAATGAGTTTTTAAATACAACACCAAAAGCACAATACATAAAAGAAAAAAAAGGTAAGTTCAATTTTTTTAAATTAAAATTTTATTAACTTCATTAAAATTAAAATTTTCTTCTCTGAAAAGACACTATTAAGACAAGCAAGAGAAGCCACATACTGGGAGAAAATGTGCACAAAACGCTTATCTGATAAAGGACTTGTACCCAAGATTAAAAAAAAAAAAAAGACTCAACAATACAAAAACAAACAACCCATTTGCAAAATGGGCAAAGGATCTTAACAGTCACCTCCCCAAAAGAAGATACAGATGGAAAATAAGCATATGAAAAGATCCTCAACACCATGTCTTTAGGGAATTGCAAATTAGAACAACAATGAAATGTCATTAGACACCTAAAACCCAAAACACCAGCTACATCAAATGCTGGCAAACATGTGGAAAAACAGGAGCTCTCATTCATTGTTGATTGCAATTCATTGTAAAATAGTACAGCCACTTTTATTAACAGTCTGGCAGTTTATTATAAAGCTAAGCATAGGATTACCATATGATCAGTAATCATGCTCCTAGGTATTTACCCAAATGAACTGAAAATTTATGTTCACAGAAAAACTTGCACACAAATGTTTATAGCACCTTTATTCATAATTACCAAAAGCAACCAAGACATCCTTCAATAGGTGAGTAGATAAACTGTGGGGCATCGATACACATTATTTTTGGAGTTTTATTCTTTTTTTGAAAAGAAATGAGCTGACAAGCTAAAAAAGACATGAAAAACCTTAAATGCATACTGTTAAGTGAAAGAAGCCAGTCTGAAAAAGCTACATATTGTATAATATCCAACTCTATGACATTCTGAAAAAGGAAAACTATAGAGACAGTAAAGTGATCAGTGGTTGCCAGGGGTTTAAGGGTAGGAGTAAACGAATACGCAAAGCACAGGGCATTTTAAGGGCAGTGAAACCATTCTGTATGATACAGTAATGGTGAATAAATG
This sequence comes from Trichechus manatus latirostris, assembly GCF_000243295.1. Classification (NCBI taxonomy): domain Eukaryota; kingdom Metazoa; phylum Chordata; class Mammalia; order Sirenia; family Trichechidae; genus Trichechus; species Trichechus manatus. Next base: position 442,502 of record NW_004443995.1, read on the forward strand.
ACATTTTGCATTTCTCAAAACCCATAGAACCATACAACACAAACTGTGAACTCTAATGTAAACTCCACCACCTGTCTATCGGTTTGTATTACTGTGGTGGTTTGTGTGTTGCTATAGCAGTTAAGAGCTTGGCTGCTAACCAAAAAGTCACCAGTTCAAATCCACAAGACACTCCTTGGAAACCCTGTGGGGCAGTTCTACTCTGTCCTGTAGGGTTGCTATGAGTTAGAACCGACTCGACGGCACCTAACAACAACAACATGTTACTAGAAGCTAAGCCACGAGTATTTCAAATACCAGCAGGGTCACCTGTGGTAGACAGGTTTCAGTGTACCTTCCAGACTAAGACAGGCTAGGAAGAAAGGCTGGCAATCTACTTCCAAAAATCAACCAATGAAAACCTTATGGATCACACTGAATTCAAACATACAAAGGATCAAGAAGAGGGGCAGGACCAGAAAATTTGTTTCATTCTGTTATAAACAAGGTCGCCATGAGTTGGAGCTGACTCAACAGCAACTAACAATGTAAACTATGGACGTTGGTTAATAATAATGTATTAATACTGATTCATCAATCATAACAAATGCAGAGTTTTAATAATTGAAACTGTGGTGGGGGCAAGAGAGCATATAGGAACTGTGCTTTTTGTACACTTTCTTTGTCAATCTAAAACTGCTCTAAAAATTAAAGTGTATTAAAAACAAAACAAATAATGTAGGGAAAGACATTGATTTAATCTTCATAAATCACCAAAACATGGGGTTAGTTTCTTGCAGATCACAAGGCAAGATTGGAAACCATACGTCTCCACTGTCCGCATTTCATATTCCTAATGGAAATGTGCCCTCAGAGCAATACGTGGCAGTGCTCCTTGGCACTCTCAGGTCGGTCGGGGTCCTAAGCCACATCATGAGACCCTGTCAACCTTCAGGCAACTCATTTACACAGCTCCCGAAATTCTTTTGCATAAATGCAGCAGCTTGCTTATAGATGCAAACAATGGGATTTCAAACCTGGCAAATGCAGCTGAAAGGTGAATGGAGGGTTGTAAGAATAGGTGTGGCTCATGAGTAAAAACACACTGACGATTCTCTGTGGCAACAATCAGAGAAATTCTGTTGGTTTAAAAATTCATGGAGGCTTTTGTTTCTTTTCTAAATATCATGCACTTTTTTAACTAAAATTTTTAAAAAGAGAGATGTTGGCTAGTGTTCCAGGCATGCATTGTCAAACATATGATGCATGCTAGACATGACTTCTAAAATAATGATTCTCATAACATTGGAAGAAAGGTGGTATTTGGGAATAGGGTGGATATCTAAAATGTGGTTAATTATTTTGTATAAATGTCATGCATTGTCAAGTTCATACTTGTTTAATCCTAGGGCATTTCTTGGAAAATTAGTTACCAGACATAATCAATCATTGCAACTTTTCTTTAATACTAGAAATGCTGCTACTTCTATGCCCTACACAAGTGCACTAGAAACATAACAAAAATAAATAGAATATTCTGAAAGCTAACACAGTCATAATATTAAAAAAAAAAAAGGAGAAGTTTGAGTGTTTAAATGGGACTTCAATAAGAAAGAAGTTTATTCTGGAATTCCCACTTATACTTGGGGATCTTGAATTAAGTTTGTACTAATTGCTATTTCTTACCGTTTATTCCTAGGACAGGAGTCCATGGGAGGCACAAATGGTTAAGCACTTGACTACTAACTGAAAGGTTGGTGGTTAGAACCCACCCAGAAGCACTTCAGAAGAATGGCCTGGCAATCTTCTTCTGAAAGGTCACAGCCTTGAAAATCCTATGAAGCACGGTTCTACTCTGCAACACATGGGGTCACCGTGAGTCAGAATTGACTTGAAGGCAACTATGGTTTTCTGTTTTTTTAATTCCTAGGGTTAGGCAATACTACGGCACTCAGTTATTCCTGTATTTAATTTTATATTAAACAGATCTAGCCAGATAACCTGTTATTTCTATTCACTTATTTATTATACATTTGTATAATATATATTGCTTGGGCTCCATTTATCAATTAAATAATAGGAGGATGCTAAGGTCTATGGATAAAATGGAGAGCTGAAATAGGCATAGCTCCTGCCCACGTAGAGGTCACCATCTACTGGGGGAAAGAAATGTTTTTAAAATAACAGAAATAAATATATAAATACAATCTTCATTATCATTATGAAAAAAAAGTATCAAATGGTAAGAGAAGACATAATATTGTGACCTATCAGAAAGTTTTGTTTGATCAAAGACCTGAAGAATGAATGGATATTAACTCAAAGAATGTACCAGGTGAAAGGAACAGTGTTGACAGGCCCAGAAGATCATGGTGGCTGAAGCACAGACAGCCAGGGGAGATTGGTGTGGACTTACACCAGAGTGGTGGTCAAGGGCCAGATGATTCAGAGCTTTGTCTGCTGTATTACAAAGTTTGTTCTTCTTCCTAAGAGCGAAGGGAATTTATAATAAGGTTTTAAGGCAGACCAAGGAGTTTTGGGGTCGTGCAAACGGTAAAGCCATCAACTGCTAGCCCAAAGGTTGGCGGTTCAACCTCCCCATCCCCTCACCCCCCAAGAGGCAACTTGGAAAACAGGCCTGGTGATCTGCTTCCGAAAGGTCACAGCCTTGAAAACCCTATGAAGCAGTTCTACTCTGCACACATGGAGTCGCTATGAGTTGGAATAGACTTGATGGCAACTAACAACAACAAGGAGGAGGACTATGACATAATTGATCTTGTACTTTAAAACCATTACCCTGGATACAAAATCAGTAGGAATTAGAGTGAGGCAAAGGGGGCTGTTGAGGATAGGAGATTACTGCTGTAGCCCTGGAGAGCAATACCATTAGCTTGAAGCAGAGGGCTGGCAATGGAGAAGGAGAGAACAGTGCATATTTGAGAGATAGTTTGAACATAACATTGACAGGAGTTGGTGAGTGACTGGATTTGCAGGCTAAGGGAGAACGTCAAGGCTGACAGAGTGTGAAAATGAATGAATGTTACTTTAGGGAATTTCGCAAAGAGTTTTGATATTCAGCTTGTCAAGTTTGAGGTGCTTTAGAGACATTTTTATTGTTGATATGTATAATTTATTTCATTTGAACTTCATGTAAGGAAAGACCTAGTAATTCCTTTGGGGTTAAGATATCAAAGGAGTCTGAATCCACTTAGTAGTTTTTCAGTAGTCTTGGTTAGGGCTATGTGTTATAGGATGTCAAAAGTCCATGAGGAGAGAAGACCTCTGAGGATAAATATCTACAGACAAACGGCAAAGCAGCAGTGGCAGGACCCCTACCCTGATAACACCCCCAGTAGCACTGGAGAAAAGAGGTAAAACTGAATAAGGAGCACAAGAAGAGAATGATTTTGTTTAAATTATATAGGCCTAGGTCAAAAAAGCAGCTTGGTGGCACAGTGGTTAAGCCCTCAGCTGCTAACCAAAAGGTTGGTGGTTCAAACCCACCAGCCGCTCTGTGGGAGAAAGATATGTCAGTCTGCTTCCAGTAAAAGTTTATAGCCTTGGAAACTCTATGGGGCAGTTCTATAGTGTCCTATAGTGTCACTATGAGTCAGAATTGACTCTATGGCAACAGGTTGGTTTTTGATTTGGGGTTAGGTCAAAATGTAACAATTCGGTTCAAATTTACATTTTGACCTAAGCAGATTTCCGTAAAGTTATGCCACAAATCTTGCATCATGGTATCAATAAAATTTCTTAAAATTTTGAAATTAAGATTGTATCTACTGGTTACCCTATGACCCTGAATAAATGGATGAATGAAGGTATCAATAATAGAATATACACTCACCTTTATAGCATAGCTTTAGAAGTCATCAACCCTTTCATAATCTAAGAACTTCAATTAATGCATTAGTTTTTAAAAACTTCCCTGCTATGAACAAATTAAATAAATCAATTGTATAACAGAAGAAGACTGCAATTTGATTTATTCCATTGAAAATATATTTTACTGTAAGAGTCCAAAATGTGAAAATATATTTTCTTGCCCTCTTTTCCAGGACAAAAATTGACTACTCTTAAAAAAAAAAAAAAGAAAGGCACCACTTCTATATAAATCAAAAATGCAATTTAAAGAAAAGATAAACTTTAAATACAATTTCCAAGGCTAATTTTAATGAAAAAGGTTGCTAATTATGATCTCAATAAGGAATTTAAGCTGTAGAATGGTATATTCAAGTAATTAAAAATAACTGACACAACAGAGAAACATCAAAATCTCAGCTTCTTAATAAAATAAAGGTTTAATTCCTGTTTCTGCAAAGTCTGATACAGGCCAACCAACCTTCTTCACTGTAACAGTAAGCCATGAAAAATGTATGGTCTGCAAGGTCTCCACAGCAGTGGGAGACAGAGGTAGAGCAGGCTCACTAATTCTTAAATGCCTTGATCCAGAAGAGATACATGACATTTCACTCCCATTTTGTTGTGCAGAATTAGTCATATGGACTCAACATAATTGTAAGAGAGGCTGAGAAATGAAGGGAATTCACAGATATTTGGTGAGTACTAGTTATCTGTCTTAGTTATCTAGTGCAGCTATAACAGAAATACCTCAACCAGGTGGCTTTAACAAACAGAAATTTATCTTCTCTCAGTTTAGAAGGCTGGAAGTTCAAATTTGGGGTTCTGACTCTAAGGGAAGTCTCTCTCTCTCTCTGTTGGTTCTGGAGGAAGGTCCTTGTCTCTTCTGAGCTTCTGTTCCTGGGCAATCTTCAAGTGGCATCTCTCTTCCTCCGTCTCTGCTTCTTTCCTTTGCTTGTTTAATCTCTTCTATATCTCAAAAGAGATTGATTTAAAACACACCTTATGCTAATCCTATCTCATTAACATAAAAAAGACAACCCAGTCCCAAATGGGATTATAATCACAGGCATAGAGTTTAGGAATTACAACACATATTTTTTGGGGACATAACTCAATCTTTAACACCATCTGACACAAGTGATCTTTGACATGGCAGTTCTTCCAGGTGTATCCAGGTGCCTTCAAATTTGTCAGGATTTTTTTTACATTACTTTCCAGTCTACAGAAGCACTTGCACAATATAGCAAAATTCTTACGGTTCTCTACCTCCAAACTCTCTATCCAGAGTGGCAACTTAGTCAAGATATCATATTGTTCAGTAGCACCCATATCGGTGAATATGCAATTGATAGGCTTACCACAAGTATCTGCCCCGAAACATCTGCCAGTGAGGTCAGCTAGTGGTGAAATGCTTCCCAAAGCATTTGTACCAGGTAAAAACCTCCTTTTTCTCTCTAAATGCAATGTAATTTTATGCTCAGATATCACTCATGTGAGTTCCACTTCCAATAATAGTCAAGTAAGCTCCTACTGGACTGATCCTCCTACAGATAATAACTATATACAATGAAATAATTATAAAAACAACTTCCCGAAGGTACTAGAGAGCAAAAAATAAGAAGGAAGCTTCTGAGTGGGAACTTCCACTCAAAAGAAGGGAATAGTACTGGGTGAATTTCTGATTTTTTTTTTAGGACTTTTACTCTGAGGAAATTTCTCAATCTGTGCCATGAAGGGTGGTTAAAAATGTGATAGAAAACCCATAGTATTTATAGATTGGAGAACCAGAAGACAAGGTTTGGGGAATAAGTGTCAAGTTCCAGAAAGAAGAGAGGCAGAAAATCCCAAATTTTGTATATCACCATGCTTAAAGCATGCATATGTGTGGCAGACTCCAAGCAGTACAGCTAAGGCTAAAAAACTAAACAGAGGTGTATACTGTACTACTGCCTACGAGAGTTTGAAGTTTAAAACAAACCAAGTTAATTGTTAAAACAAACAAAGAAAATATACAGTTTTTGGAGGGATATAATAGAATCCAAAGTCAAGGGTACAATAAAAAATTAATCAGCTTACAAAGAGTTTGAAAATATGATCTATTCCCAAGAGAAAAGATTCTAATTAAAAAGCAGAGATTGGCAGAACAGATTTTAAAAACTTGTATTTTTTGCAAATAACTCACACATGTAAATTAATGCACGACCAGGTTGCAGGGTTGGCAAAAAAGTATAATGTGCACATTATTTGCATAAAAATACAGTATCTAGATGCTGCTTAAAAGAGATGCACTTTATTTTATTTTTTAATTTTATTGTACTTTAGGTGGAAGTTTACAGCTCAAGTTAGTTTCTCATTCAAAAATTTATACACATATTTGTCTTAGGCTGGGTTCTCTAGAGAAGCAAAACCAGTAAAGCGTATAAATATATATAGAGAAAGATTTATATCAAGGAAATAGCTCACGTAATTGTAGAGGCAAAAACGTCCCAAGTCCATAGATCAGGGTAGATGCCTCTCCCAGTTCACGCAGCCGCAGAAGCTGGCAAACCCGAGGTCAGCAGGTCAGGGAACTGGACTCTTGCTCACAGGCTGTGAAGTTTGATGAATTCCAAGATCAACAGGTAAGCTGCTAGCTCAAGTCCCACGAACTGAAGGTGAGACAACAAGAGGGAGCTGCTGAGTTTGGAACAAGCCAAAAACCTTGGCAAGGCGAGCAGGCAGGAAGTAACTGGCAGAAGGCAGACAGATGAAACTGAGAGGGTGGTGAGCTGCCACAGGCCCTGCCTCTGCCGGTACTACTCGGCAGATTCCATCATGGGGGAGATCACAACATTATACAACTGCTAAAACATTGAGAATAATGGCCTAGCCAAGTTGACATACAATCTTAACCACCACAATATTGTTTTGTGATATCGGTTGAATCCCCACAATGTGACAACACTCTCCCTCTTTCTACCCTGGGTTCCCCATGTCCGTTTGTCCAGTTTTCCTGTTCCTTCCTGCCTTCTCATCTTGCTTTTGGGCAGGAGTTGCCCTTTGGGTTTCGTATATTTGATTGAACTAAGAAGAACATTCCTCTAGTGTGTTATGGTTTGTTTTCTAAGCCTGTCTAATCTTCGTCTAAAAAGTGGGCTTTAGGGATGGCTTCAGTTCTGAGTTAGCAGGGTGTCCAGGGGCCATAGTCTTGGAGGTTCCTCCAGTTTCTGTCAGAAAAGTAAGTCTGATCTATTTCTGTGAATTTGAATTTTGTTCTACATTTTTCTCTCACTCTGTCTGGGAGCCTCTATTGTGATCCCTTTCAGAGCTGTCGGTGGTGGTAGCCAGGCACCATCTAGTTCTAGGCTCAGGCTGGTCGAGGCTGTGGTTCATGTTATCCATTAGACTTTTTGGGCTAAGATTTTCCTTGTGTCTTTGATTATCTTCATTCTCCTTTGCTCAGCACATGCTGGGACCAATAGATATATTGTAGAAGGCCATTCACAAGCTTTTAAGACCCCAGATGCTACTCACCAAAGTAGGATGCAGAACATTTTCTTTATGAACTGTGTTATGCCAGTTAACCTAGATGTACCCTGAGACTCTGGTCTCCAGCCCTCACCCCCAGGAACCTGTTCCCTCAAGGTGTTTGGATGTGTTTAGGAAACTTCTATGACTTTGCCTTGGTTAAATTGTGTTGATATCCCCTATAATGTGTGTTGTCTTTCCCTTCACCAAAGTTGACACTCGTCTACTATCTAATGATTTGCCCTACCATCCTTCTCTACCCTTGAACTCATCAAAGAATTGTTTTTCTGTGTGTAAAATTTTCCTTGAGTTTTTATACTAGTAGTCTCATACAATGCTTCTTCTTGTGATTGACTTATTTCACTCAGTGTAATGCCCTCCAGATTCATCCATATTGTGAGATGTTTCGTGGATTCATCATTGTTCTTTATCATTGGGTAGTTAGTATTTCATTGCATGTATGTACCATAATTTGTTTCTCTATTTATCTCTTGATAGGCACTTAGGTTGTTTCCACCATTTTGCCATTGTGAATAGTGCTACAATGAACATCGGTGTGCATATGTCTATTATGTGTGATGGCTCTTATTTCTCTAGGGTATACTCCTACAAGTGGGATTGCTGGATTGTATGGTATTTTTCTTTCTAGCTTTTTAAGGAAGCATCATATTGTTGTCCATAGTGATTATACCATTTTACATTCCCACCAGCAGTGCATAAGAGTTCCAGTCTCCCTGCAACCTCTCCGAGATGTATTATTTTCTGTTTTTTTTTATTAGTGCCAGCATTGTCAGGGTAAGGTGGTATCTCATTGTAGTTTTGATTTGCGTTTCTTTAATGGCTAATGATTGCAAGCATTTCTTCATGTGTCAGCTAGCTGCCTAAATATCCTCTTTGGTGAAGTGTCTGTTCATATCGTTTGTCCATTTTTTAACTGGATTATTTGTCTTTTTGTTCTTGACGTGTTGAAGTGTTTTGTAGATTGTAGAAATTAGATCCTTGTCAGACATGTCATAGCAAAAAATTCTTTCCCAGTCTGTAGGTTCTCTTTTTATAAGTTTGGTGAAGTCTTTTTATTTTTTTCCCATACAAAAATTTATACATACATTGTTATGTGATTCTAAATGCTCTCCCCATACTGTGACAGTACACTCCTCCTTTCCACCTCTGATTCTCCATATCCATTCAGCCAGCTCCTAACCCTCTCTGCCTTCCCATCTCACCTCTGGACAGAAGCTGCCCGTTTAGTCTCTTGAATCTACTTGAGCCAAGAGGCACACTCCTCACAGGTATCACTTTATGTCCCACGGTCCAGTCCAATCCGTGTATGAAGAGTTGGCCTCAGAAATTGTTTTAGTTCTGGGCTTATATAAAATCCAGGGGCCATGCTTTCCAGGGTTCCTCCAATCTCAGTCAGACCATTAAGTCTGGTCTTCTTACTAGAATTTGACTTCTGCACCCTACCTTTCTTCTGCTCCATCCGGGACTTTCTGTTGTGTTCCCTGTCAGAGTGGTTATTAGTGGTAGCTGGGCACCATCTAGTTCTTCTGGTCTCAGGCTGATGAAGTCTCTGGTTTATGTGGTCCTTTCTGTCTCTTAGGCTAACACTTTCCTTGTGTCTTTGGTGTTCTTCATTCTCCTTTACTCCAGGTGGTTGGGACCAATTGATGTATCTTAGATGGCTGCTTGCAAGCTTTTAAGGCCCCAGACACCACTCACCAAAGTAGGATGCAGAACATTTTCTTAATAAGCTTTGTTATGCCAGTTGACCTAGATGTCCCCTGAAAGCATGGTCCCCAGACCCCTACCCCTGCTACTCTGTCCATCAAAGTGTTTGGCT
>NW_004443995.1:452689-453954 GCF_000243295.1 Trichechus manatus latirostris
TTTTCTATTTTATATTTAAGTCTTTGATCCATTTTGAGTTAGTTTTTGTGCATGGTGTGAGGTATGGGTCTTGTTTCAGTTTTTTGCAGATGGATATCCACTTATGCCAGCACCATTTGTTAAAGAGACTGTCTTTTCGCCAGTTAAGAGACTTTGGGCCTTTGTCAAATATCAGCTGCTCATAGATGGATGAATTTATGTCTGGATTCTCAATTCTGTTCCATTGGTCTCTATATCTGTTGTTATACAAGTACCAGACTGTTTTGACTACTGTGGCAGTATAATAGGTTCTAAACTCAGGTAGTGTGAGGCCTCCCACTTTGTTCTTCTTTTTGAGTAATGCTTTTCTTATTTGGGGCCTCTTCCCTTTCCATATGAATTGGTGATTCATTTCTCCATCGCATTAAAAAATGCCGGTGGAATTTTGATCAGGATTGCATTATATCTGTAGATTGCTTTGGGTAGAATTGACATTTTCACAATGTTGAGTCTATCTATCCACGAGCAAGGTATGTTTTTACACTTATGCATGTCCCTTTTGGTTTCTTGCAATAATGTCTTGTAGTTTTTATTGTATAGCTCTTTTATGCCTCTGGTTAGATTTATTCCTAAGTATTTTATCTTCTTGGGGGCTATTGTAAATGGTATTGATTGGTGATTTCCTCTTGGAATTTCTCTTTGTTGGTGTAGAGGAATCCAACTGATTTTTGTATGTTCAGCTTGTATCCTGAAACTTTGCTGAACTCTTCTATTAGTTCCAGTAGTTTTCTTAGGGATTCTTTGGGGTTTTCTGTGTATAAGATCATATCATCTGCAAATAGAGATACTTTGACTTCTTCCCTACCAATTTGGATGCCCTTTATTTCTTTTTCTAGCCTAATTGCTCTGGCTAGGACCTCCAGCACAATGTTGAATAAGAGTGGTGATAAAGGGCAACCTTGTCGGGTTCCCATTTTCAAAAGGAATGCTTTCAAAGCCTCTCCATTTAGGATGATGTTGGCTGTTGGCTTTGTATAAATGCCTTTAATTATACTGAGGAATTTCCCTTCTATTCCTATTTTGTTGAGAGTTTTTATCATGAATGCGTGCTGGACTTTGTCAAGTGCCTTTTCTGCATGAATTGATAAGATCATGTGGTACTTGTCTTTTGGTTTATTTATGTGATGCATTACATTGATTGTTTTTCTAATGTTGAACCATCCCTGCATACCTGGTATAAATCCCACTTGATCATGGTGAATTATTTTTTTGATCTGTTGCAGAAT
>NW_004443995.1:454722-465969 GCF_000243295.1 Trichechus manatus latirostris
TTATTCTCACTTAAGATGAAGGCTTACAGAACAAAATAGTTTCTCATTTAACAGTTACTACAAATGTTGCCCTATGACAATGGTTAACAATCTCACAATACATCAACAATATCCTTACTCAACCTTGGGTTCCCTATTGTTGACCTTTTCTAGGAACTGGTTTTTGGTCTTAACTCTTTCAATTGCTTTTCTATTCCCTATTTCATTTAATTCTGCTCTTATTCTTATTATTTCCTTTCTTCTGGCACCTGAGGGCTTTTTTGCTGCTCTCTTTCTACTTGTTCCAGTTGTAGGGTTAATGTTTTGATTATGGCCCTTTCTTATTTTTGTATGTGTGCATTAATTGCTATAAACTGACCTCTGAGCACTGCTTTTGCTGTGTCCCAAAGGTTCTGGTAGGGTTTGTTTTCATTCTCATTTGATTCTATGAATTTCTTTTTTCCATCCTTAATTTCTTCTGTAACCCAGTAGTTTCTGAGCAAGATGTTGTGCAGGTTCCATGTGTTTGATTTTTTTTTTTTCCTGCTTTTTCTGTTGTTGATTTCTACTTTGTAATATTTCTATGCTTTGGATTTTGTTATGGCTTGCTTTATGGCCTAATATGTGTTCTGTTCCGGAGAATGTTCTATGTGCATCGGAAAAGAAAGTATACTTGGCTGCTGTTGGGTGGAATGTTTGGTATATGTCTATGAGATCAGGTTGGTTGATTGCAACATTTAGCTCTTCCATGTCTTTGTTCAGCTTCTTTCTGAATGTTCTGTCCTTCACCGAAAATGGTGTGTTGAAGTCTCCTATGGAGCTCCTGTGGAGCTGTCTCTCTTTTCAGTGCTTTTAGAGTTTATGTATTTTGGAGCCCTGTCATTGGGTGCATAAATATTTATTATCGTTATGTCCTCCTTGTGCATTGACCCTTTAATCATTATATAGTGTCCTTCATTATCCTTTGTGGTGGATTTTACTTTAAAGTCTAGTTTGTCAGCAATTAACATTGCTACTCCTGCTCTTTTTTGAGTGTTGTTTGCTTCATATATTTTTTTATAAACTTTGAGTTTTAGTATTTTGTGTCTTTAAGCCTAAGTTGTGTCTCTTGTAGGCAGCATATAGATGGATTGTGTTTTTTTTATCCAATCTGTCACTCTCTGTCTCTTTATTGTTGCATTTAGTCTATTTACATTCAGCATAATGATTGATAGGTATGAGTTTAGTGCTGTCATCTTGATGTCTTATTTTGTGTGTTGTTCACAGTTTCTTTGTTCCACTTAATTGTCTGTGCTGAGTTGTTTTTCTTTATGTGTTTTCTTTCCATCTTTTTCAGTGTTGTTGATTTTTTGTTTGCTGAGTCTTTATATTTTCTAGTTTTTTATTTTGACTCGTAGGATTGTTAGTTTCCTTTGTGGTTACCTTAATATTTACCCATATTTTTCTAACTTTATACCAGTCTTTTGTTTCTTTATATCGCCTTGACTTCCTCTCCATATGAAAAATATATGTCTAAATTTTTTTAAATCCCTCTTTTTTGTTTTATTGTTGACAGCTTTTACATATTGACATCTGTTTCCCTATTTTCAGTGTTTTAGCTTTGATTTACTTTTTTTACTTTCATAACTGGGTTGATATCTGGTTGCTCTGTCCTGTGTTCTAGTCTTGAGTTGTTATTTGATGTTACTGATTTTCTAACCGGAGGACTCCCTTTAGTATTTCTTGTAATCTTGGTTTGGTTTTTGCAAATTCCATAAACTTCTGTTTATCTGGAAATGCCCTAATTTTGCTACCATATTTGAGAGACAGTTTTGCTGGATATTTAATCCTTGGCTGGACGTTTCTTCCTTCAAGGCTTTATATATGTCATCCCATTACCTTCTTGCTTTCATGGTTTCTGCTGAGTAGTCTGAGCTTATTCTTATTGACTCTCCTTTGTAGATGACTTTTCATTTATTCCTAGCTGCTCTTAAAATTCTCTTTATCTTTCGTTTTGGCAAGTTTGATTATAGTATGTCTTGGTGACTATCTTTTGGGATCTACCTTATGTGGGGTTCAGTGAGCATCTTGGATAGGTATCTTGTCATCTTTCACGATATCGAGGAAGTTTTCTGCCAACAAATCTTCAACAATTCTCTCTGTATTTTCTGTTATCCTTCCCCCTCGCCCCGTTCTGGTACTCCAGTCACTCGTAGGTTATTCTTCTTGATAGAGTCCCACATAATTCTTAGGGTTTCTTCATTTTTTAAAATCCTTTTATCTGATTTTTCCTCAAATAAATTGGTGTCAAGTGCTTTATCTTCAATCTCACTAATTCTGACTTCCTTTGCCTCAATTCAGCTCCTATGACTTTCTATTGAGTTGTCTGATTCTGAAATTTTATTGTTAATCTTCCGGATTTCTGATTGCTGTCTCTCTATGGATTCTTGCAGCCTGTTAAATCTGTCATTATGCTCTTTTCTGATCTTTTTAATTTCCTCTATTGTGTGTTCTGCATTTTGCTTGATTTCCTTCCTAACATCTTGAAGAGTTCTGTATATTAATCTTTTGTATTCTGCCTCTGGTAATTCCAAGAAATTTTCCTTCTCTGGGAAATTTCTGGCTTCTTTATTTTGGGAGCTTGCTGAAACCATCATGGATTGCCTCTTTATGTGATTTGACATTGACTGTTGTCTCTGAGCCATCAATAAGTTATTGTATTTATTTACTTTATGTTTGCTTACTGTGTCCTAGCTTCTTGTTTTGTTTTGATATGCCCAGATAGGCTGCTTGTGTGAGCTAGTTTGATTATTGGCACCTTTGAAGCTCTAATGTCCTGTCACCAGGTGGTTAGATCTGTTACTAGGTAAGTGAGCTCAGGAGTCCGCCCACTCCTCCTGTACAGATTCAGCTCAGGTGCCCAGGTAGATAGCCATCAAGTGTGTGGTGTAGGCTCTCACTTACAGTCCTAGACAGGCATGGGTGATAGGTGTAGGCACAGGCAACCAGCTGCAGCAGGGAGAGGCATTCTGAGCAAGGCAGGGGTCTGATGGCCAACCCCCGAGTGTCCAGGAGGATGGCGTGTCCCCGTTCCCTAGAGCGCATAGGTGAGTGGGTTTTGTAGCTGGACTATGAGCACCTAATGCTGTTGGCTGTAAGGACTGGGGGGCACCTCCTGTTCATGGGCCTCTATCGCAGGTGGCTAGGTGGCGTGGGTGGAGCCACCAGTCCTCAGGCCACTGATGTGGGTAGGTGAAGACCCTGCTTAATGGGCAGAGCTGTGTAAAATGTCACGAACTTGCCACTTCACAGCTGAAACAGTTGAAATTTGAGTTCCGGTATATACCCTGTTGTACTGGTGTAATGAGGGCCAACACTGTTGAGATGGGCTCACACAAGCCTATGCAGGGGGAAAGGTACTCAAAGTCCATGGATCCCTTATGCCTGTGCCTAGACAAAGGAGCTGTGCCTGCCCTGGGTTCCTGGCTTAGGGGAGCCAGAAGTTTACTTTTCCCCCCTTTGTTAATTTGTTCACTCTCCAAGGCAGGGAGAATGGCTCCGAACATGTGACGGATCCTACTTCCTGCCCAGGGGAATTGGCAATTGCTGAAGCCAGTCCGGGACCCAGTGCAGAGCAGGGAGCTGGTAGGTAAATGGGAGAGAGGTTTTTCCCTAAGGGGTGTGTTTTTAATCCGTGTGGTAGGTTGTAAGCAATTACTTACCTTTCGCTGGATTGAGGGCTGCTTCTCACTGGTTCTGCATGGCCAAGTAGACTCTCTTCTGCTGGGTCGCTCCCGGTGCAGAAAATGTGCCTTCCAAGCCCCAGTGCTTGCCTGCCTCACTGATCACCCAATAGCTGCTCAGGCCTGAAGGGCTCAGGCTCTCACCAGGTCAGGTCTGGCACCTCCTCACTGCTTCCGAACCACCTCTCCCTCCCCCGCCACTCAGTCTGGTTCCTCAACTCTGCCTTTGATGTTCAAGGCTCCCAGATTGCCATATATAATTGAATCACTTGTTTTTTCAGGTCTTTGTTGTAAGAGGGTCCACCAGAAGCATGTGACTACTCCACCATCTTGGCCCCACCTCCGGCTGGTGAAGTCTTTTGATGAGCATAACTTTAATTTTTAGGAGCTCCCAGTTATCTAGTTTATCTTCCGGTGTTTGTGCATTGGTAGTTATGGCTTATATTCTATTTATGCCATGTATTAGGGCCACTAGCATTGTACATATTTTTCTTCCATGATCTTTCTAGTGTTAGGTTTTCTATTAGGTCTTTGATTCATTTTAAATTAGTTTTCTGTATGGTGCGAAGTATGAATCCTGTGTCATTTTTTTACAGATGGACATCCAATTAAGCCAGCACTGTTTGTTAAAGAGACTGTCTTTTCCCCGTTTAACAGACTTTGGCCCTTTGTCAAATATCCTCTGCCTGTAGAGGAATGTATTTATGTCTGGGTTCTTGATTCTGTTCCATTTGGTCCATGTGTCTGACAATTTATTTCCTCTTGATGGTGTTCCACATAAATCTTAGGCTTTCTTCAGTTTTCTTCATTCTTTTTTTCTGATTTTTCCTCAAACAAGTTGGTGTCAAGGGATTTGTCCTCAATTTTGCTAAATCTATCTTCTAGTAACTCAATTCTTCTTCTATGTCCTTCTTTTTAATTGTGCATTTCTGAGAATTTATTGTTAAACTTCTGGATTTCTAGTTGCCGTTTTTGTATGGTTTCTAGTTGTCTACTTACCTTGTCATTTTGTTCTTGTATTGTTTTCTCCTGAATTTTTCTATTGTCTTTTCTGTGTTTTCCTTGATCTTTTTTTGATCTCTCAGAGAACCTTGTATATTAGTCTTTTGAATTACTTTTTGGGTAGTTCCATTATTACCATTTTTTCCTCTGAAAGGTTATCTGGTTCTTTATTTTGATCACTTGCTGGAGCCATCTTGACATAGTTCTTTATGTGATTTTATGTTGTTTGTTGTCTCCGAGACAGCAAGGTGCTATTATAGTTACTGATTTATTGTATGATTGTTTGCTGCAACCAGATTTTTTGTTTTGTTTTGATATATCCTAGTAGGTGTTGGGCATGTGTGCTACTCTGGTCACTAGTCTGACTGCACTGGAGCTCTTATCACCTGATTCTCAGTGGGTCGGGTAGTGACTGGCTGTGAGAGCTCAGTTCTCTGTTTGCTGGACTTGTGGGGCAGCTGAGGATATAGCTAGCATTTCTGGTGAGATGACATGTCTCTCCGGCTGGTCGGCTGAGTATGGGTGCAGGGAGAGTTCTCACTGGTCAATTGGTTGGGTGTTGTGTGTATGCACTGTTGGTTGCTGGGTGTCCCAGTCATCAGTCACTGGATGAGTAACACAGAACTTTTCACTGACAGTCCCTGGCAGCTTGGGCTGGGCAGGGGTGGTTGGAACAGATGCAAGCCTCCTATTATAGAGGAGGGTGATGTGGTGGGCAACATAGAGGAGATGTTGCCAGCCCACACATGCCTAGCTGGAAGGTGTGCCCCTATCCACCCTGCAGGGGTGGGTGTACCGCCAGTATTCTAGCTCTCAGCGCAAGTGGTTGGAGAAATTAGAAGACTTTACTGGACCATAGCCCTGGCACTGGTGGCTAGACATACGAGTGAGCAGATGACTGTGGTCACTGGGTAAGCCAAGCCAGGGCTGCTTGGGTGGGGAGTAGGGGGAGACAGGGCAGGGCCAAAGCCATGCTGAGCTCTCTGCCTGTGGTGAGTTCACTCAGGCCGGGGGCAGGTTGGGGAAGGTGGTCAAATTGGGGAGAAGAAAAAAAAGAAAGAAAAAGGAAGGGCTCGTTTTGTGGTCCCCAGCAGACTGGGCTTCAGGGATGGGGGAGCTTGTGCCACAGATCACTTTATTTCAGTTGAGGTGTGTCTTCTCAGTTTGTCTGTGTCCTGATGGGAATTCCATGAAGTTGCCTCCTGTGCTCCTCACCCAGGATCGCAGCTGTCATTGTCTTAAGATGGTCCCATTGTGCCAGGCCAATTGGCTAGGCACCTCCACTCAGTCCTTTCTTGTTCGCTGTTTTCAGTAAGTTTCATCTTCCTTTCCATATTCAATCTAGTTATTTATCCCTTCATTTGATGCTCAGGGTTCCAGGATTGATACCTTTATTTGTTTTACTTGGTTTTTCATGTTTTGCTGCAGAGGGATAGTGTGATGTGTCTTACTGGTCCAACATTTGGCCACACCCCTGTCCATAGGGTTTTCAATGACTGATTTTTCAGAAGTAGATTGCCAGGTCTTTCTTCCAAGTGCCTCTGTGTGGACTCAATCCTCCCACCTTTCAGTTAGCAGCTGAATGTGTTAATTGTTTTCACTATCTAGGGACTCCTACTACCTATACTTATATTCAGCCAGCCAGAATCAATTTCCAAGATGTTCAAACAAGTATGTATTAAGTACCCACTGCATATGATGTAAGATCCCTAGGTGGCACAAACAGTTTGTGCTCCAACGCTAACCTAAAAAAAAATTGGCCATTTGAATCCACCCAGCAGTATAGCTGAAGATAGGCCTGGTGATCTGCTTTCATTAAGATTACAGTCAAGAAAACCCTATGGAGTAGTTATACTCTATAATACACAGGGTTGTCATGAGTCAGAATTAACTTGACAGCACCTAACAACAACAACATGTGAGTTAAGGTACTGTGCTCAGTTCTGACTCTGGTAAAAAAAATTGAGAGGAAAGGGATAGGAGAACACTGGGAAACAGAGTTTTTTGCTAAGAAAAGAAATTGGTTTATGAATTAAATAAT
This sequence comes from Trichechus manatus latirostris, assembly GCF_000243295.1. NCBI lineage: Eukaryota > Metazoa > Chordata > Mammalia > Sirenia > Trichechidae > Trichechus > Trichechus manatus. Next base: position 461,467 of record NW_004443995.1, read on the forward strand.
TGTGAGATATTTAAGCCTGAGAACCTAGCATGTACAGAGACAAAAGTTTATTAGTGGTTAACAGTGGGTGGAGAAGGGGAGAATGCAGATTTATTGCTTAAGGGGTACTGAGTTTCTGTTTGGGGTGATAAAAAATTTTGGAAATTGATAGTGGTGATGGTTGCACAGCATGGTGAACGTAATTAATGTCACTTATCGTACACTTAAAGACGGCTAACATGGCAAAATCTTTGTTTACTACAATAGGTTTTTGAAAGAAAAAGAATAAAAAAAGAACATAGCATGCCCAGAGGAAGATATTCATTTTCAAAATATACTAAGGGAAATAGTGACCTCACAGTATGTCAATTTGATCATGTTTTATTTTTCCTTGAAAGGAAGGTTGGCCTAATATAAATTAAAATGGTAATATTTAATTCCAGCTAGCCCAAGAGAAGGAAATTGAGCTGAGACAAGACCCAGGAGGAATGTGGAAGAACTTACTAAAGAAGGGCAAGAGGCAAAAAGAAGAGAGAGAGAGAAAAGACATTCACTGTCAAGGCAGAAGAGCAAAGCTATTCACTATCATCAGTATCTTTTACAGAACTTGGCATATAGTAGGTACCAGTATTTAATTATTAATTATTCAGTCCAGGAACTGGTATCCATTAAATTTCCACAGCACAACCATCTTATCAACCAAAATGGATTTTGAAGTCCTCCACTCTATTTAGCCCCAAGCTTACATGGCAGAAAAAACAAGTTAGGAGTCCAGGGATATGCTGTGGCAACAGTGTGCTCCATCCTGGCAAATAAAGTCCACTCTTGTTATCGCAATTTTGTATTTTGTAGACAGCATAAGCTAAAAGAAGTTGTAGTCCTGGATTTGTACAGCTTTCCACAGAAAGATTTCATGAATTCAACCTTAGGAATATAGCTAAACATATTAAAATCTAGCACCACAGCAGTCACTCTAGGATATTCACTGACCTCAGTGTCAGTGCTACTTTCTGTCTCTGATAGAAATTAGATTATTTCCCCTGGATGAACTAAAGAACTCGGGGTTTTACTAGGGTAAAAACAACATGTAGTCTCTTCTTTATTGCCTTTTGTCTTAGTCTCTTACTGCTGCTGTAACAGAAATACCGCAAGTGGGTGACTTAAACAAACAAATTTATTTTCTCACAGTTAAGGAGACAAGAAGTCCAAATTCAAGATCCCAGCTCTCAGGAAAGGTTTTCTTTCTTTGTCCACTCTGGGGAAAAGTCTGTCTCTTTCAACTTCCCTGCCTTGGTTCCTTGGTGATCTCCATGTGGCATCGTCTTTCTCCATTTGTGCTTCCTTATCTGTACCTAATCTGCTCTTTTTATATCTCAAAGGTGACTGGTTTAAAACACACTAACTGATATGGCCTCATTAACATAACAAGCATTCCCAGATGGGATTACATCCACAAGCATAGGGGTTTAGGGTTTACAACACAAATTTTTGGTGGACAAACTTCAATCAATAACACCTTTTTGGGGACACAGGGGGATATGTTGCCCCGTATCACTGCAGAATCTTTGAGTGTATTAACTATTTTGATTTGGGGCAACTACCATGTCTGAGGCACTGTTCCAGATTTTGAGTGTACAAAGATGAATAAGCCATGGGCCCAGCCTCAAATAGCTTAATGTCCTAGAGGGGGAGACATGCACATAAACCAATAATTAGATCACAGATAATTGTTTCTAGAATAAACAATGAATTAAGTGGTGTAGAAAAATTGAGAAGAAAATAATTTATCTGCATTGGGGAATTATATGAGGCATTGATGATTCGGTGGAAGAATTCACTTCTTCCATGCGGGTAACCTGGGTTTAACTCCTGGCCAAAGCACCTCAAGCACAGCCACCACCTATGTGTCAGTAAGGCTTGCTTGTTTCTATGATGCTGAGCAGGTTTCAATGAAACTTCCAGACTAAGATGGACTGGTGATCTAATTACAAAATTAGTCACTGAAAACTCTATGGATCATAATGGTTCAATCCCCAAAGCATCATTGAGATAGCACAAGACGGGGCAGCATTTTGTTCTGTTGTGCATGGGATTGACATGAGTCGGGGCTGGCTCCATGGAAGCTGACAACAGTAACACATAGGGAAACTGGGAAAAGTTTCACATATGAGATGACATTTGAGATGGCTTTTACAATTCTAAGTGCCATGAGTCAGAATCGACTCCATGGCAACAAGTTTGGTTTGGTATTTTGTACAGTAAAACAATCACAATATAAAAGCACATGATATTAACAACACAAAATTAAAAGACTGAGACGAAGAGTTTTTAGAAAATATGACTGGGGTCTTATACAGCTTAAGAATCAACTTCGCCTTAGCTCTTTGTTTTAATTACATTTAATTTCTTTAATTTATCAATAAATAAAATTTAGAAATAAAAGTTAGCAGTATCAATAAACTTTCTGAGATGACTTAATTGTAACATATTTTAAAATATATAATCAGTATCACTGATATCTCAGTTTGTCAGAGCTTTTTTTTTTTTGGTCATCCATCTTCTTAAAATCCAACTTGGGCCCTAGTGGTGCAGTGGTTAAGAGTTCGGTTGCTAACCAAAGCTGCTTCTTGGAAACGCTTCGGGGCAGTTCTACTCTGTCCTGTAGGGTTGCTATGAGTCAGAATTGACTTAACGGCAACGGGTTTGGTTTTGGAATACCCAAACATTATGGTTATTTGAAAAAAGCTGGAGTTATAATTTTGTGTGGCTTTGTCCCTGCAAATTTTAATTAGTGCTATATTATGTTTCCAATTATCAGACATTTTTCATAATAGCATATTTGATATTTTCTACTAATCACTATAATTTTGTTTGTTCATACAAGACAAGGCTCTACTAGAAGTAGAGAAATGTGTGTGAATATTTCCTATGTGAGATACAGCAGAGCTAGGGGAAAAATGCATCTGGCCTAAGAGTAGCTACTTCCAAAAAAATTAGCCAGTGCAGATTATAAATATAGAACTTTGCTCTTTGAAATTTGCGTTTGTATATTAAACGTCCAGAGTTCACAATCCTTACTGAAGATGGTAAATCACTTAGTGTGCTATCAAATGGACTAAAATGTAAATCATACTTGACAAAGTGTAAGAACCGTGCTTCAATCAATGTAGTTAATGTTGATTTTTTTTTTTTTCCAGTTTAGAAACTGAAAGTGGCAGAAGTAGACTGTGAGCTCTTCATTTAAGAACCCTAAATATGGAGCATAATTCTTAATACATAATCATAAATTTTGAATGAAAGCATAAAAGGATAAATTAATGAGTAATAGATGTTACTGGCGTCAGCCCCTGTAAAGCCTTGAATCCTAAGGCTTCAACAGTGGTAAACTTTATGGAACACTGAAGAGATAAGAGGACAGTGAGGAGTCCTGCTGGGTGTGAGTTTCTTCACACGAGGTTCAGAAAGTATATACAGTAAGTATGTACTTTCAATCAGCTTACTCATTTAATTAGTTTTCTTAAGATTTGTTTTCTATTGCTTTATCAATGAAAATTGTTCAAAATAATTATCATTTCTATGATAAGTCCTATTATTCCTACATTGAAGGGTGCCAAATGAGAGCAAAAAAAAAATAATTTAATGCTTACACAAAGGTAAGTTTTTTTTCTTTTTTTTATTATATTTTATTGTACTTCAGGTGAAGGCTTACAGAACAAATAGTTTCTCATGAAATAGTAGTACACGTGTTGTTTTATGACATTGGTTAACAACCGCACAACATATTAACCCTCTAAATTCTCAAACTTTTTTTTTTTTGTTGGTGAAAATACACGTAGCCAAAGATAAACCGTTTCAAAAATTTCTACAGACACAGTTCAGTGACATTGACTATGCTCTTCCAATTGTGCTGCTATTCTCACTTAAGATGAGGGCTTACATAACAAAATAGTTTCTCATTCAACAGTTACTACAAATGTTGCCCTGTGACAATGGCTAACAATCTCACAACACATCAACACTATCCTTACTCAACCTTGGGTTCCCTATCACCAGCTTCCTTGTCCCCTTCTGCCTTCTGGCCCTCGTCACTGGACTACTGTACCTCATTAGTCCCATTTGGTTTTACGGGGCTGTCCACTCCCAGGCTGAATGGTGAACCTCGGATATAACTTCACCACTGAGCTAAAAGGGTGTCTGCGGGCCATACTCTCGGGGTTTCTCCAGTCTCCTTTAGGCCAGTAAATCTGGTCATATTTTTGTGAGTTAGAATTATGTTCTACATCCTTTTCCAGCTCTGTCCAGAACCCTCTGTTGTGATCCTGGCCAGAGCAGTCAGTGGTGATAGCTGGGCACCATCTAGCTGTACTGGACTCAGTCCGGTGGAGGCCGTAGTAGCTGTGGTCCATTAGTCCTTCAGACTAATCTTTTCCTTGTATCCTGTTCTCTTCATTCTCCCTTGCTCCCAAAGGGATGAGACCAGTGGAGTATCTTAGATGGCCGCTCACAGGCTTTTAAGACCCCAGA
>NW_004443995.1:474856-516418 GCF_000243295.1 Trichechus manatus latirostris
TTCAGGTGTGTAGAATCCAAGTAGCTGGTGTTTCCCGGACAAGAGATTGTGGCCGCAGGGAGCAGAGGAGGCCAAGTGGGGGTGAAGAAGGGTGTGGGTGGGGAAGCATATATCGCAAATTACCAGTTGTTTTGTCTCCCCCTGGAAGCTCCGTGAAGCTGCTTTCTTGTACCCCCTGTTTGCTTGTCTCCGATAGGAGTCCAAGTTGGCGGATCCGTGCTGCGTTAGCTGGTAGGGGACCTCTGCGTGAATCTCTCCTCGCTCTCCATTCTCTGTCAGTTTTCTCACTCCATTTGGTGCTTGGCTGATTTCTTTACCTCTTCATTTGATGTTTTAGGGTTTCAGGATTTTTGTTTTCTCTGTTCAGCTTAGTTTTTCGGATCTTTGCTGTGGAGGGACAGCGTGGTGCTTCCACCTAGAGCGCCATTTTGCCAGAGGTCTTCCCAACCATATTTTTTAAGGAGATGGAGAAACAAATCACCAACTTCATATGGAAAAAGGAAGAGGCCCTGGATAAGTAAAGCATTACTCAAGAAGAAGAACAAAGTGGGAGGCCTCATCCTACCGGATTTTAGAACCTATTATACCGCCATGGTAGCCAAAACAGCCTGGTACTTGTACAACAACAGATACATAGACCAATGGAACAGACTTGAAAATCCTGACATAAATTCATCCACCTATGAGCAGCTGATATTTGACAAAGGCCCAAAGTCTGTTATGTGGGGAAAAGACAGTCTCTAACAAATGGTGCTGGCATAAGTGGATATCCATCTGTAAAAAATTGAAACAAGACCCATAGCTCACACCATGCAGAAAAACGAACTCAAAACGGATCAAAGACCTAAATATAAAATCAAAAATCATAAAGATTATGGAATAAAAAATAGGGACAACTCCAGGAGCCCTAATACATGGCATAAACAGAATACAAACCATAAGTAACAATGCATAAACAGCAGAAGAGAAACTAGATAACTGGGAGTTCCTAAAAATCAAACACTTATGCTTATCAAAAGATTTCACCAAAAGAGTAAAAAAGAGAAGACTGGGAAAAAATTCTTGGCTACGACAAATCTGATCGGCATCTAATGTCTAACATCTACAAGATACTGCAAAACCTCAACAACGAAAAGACAAATAACCCAATTAAAAAATGGGCGAAGGATATGAACAGGCACTTTGACAAAAGAAGACATTCAGGTGGCTAACAGACACATGAAGAAATGCCCACAATCATTAGCCATTAGAGAAATTCAGATCAAAACTACAATGAGATGTCATCTCACCCCAACAAGGCTAGCATTAATCCAAAAAACACAAAATAATAAATGTTGGAGAGGTTGTTAAGAGACTGGAAGATTTATACATTGCTGGTGGGAATGTAAAATGGTACAACCACTTTGGAAATAGATTTGGCACTTCCTTAAAAAGCTAGAAATTGAAGTACCATACGATCCAGGAATCCCACTCCTTGGAATATATCCTAGAGAAATAGGAGCCGTCACACAGATAGATATATGCACACCCATGTTCATTGCAGCACTGTTTACAATAGCAAAAGGTGGAAACAACCTAGGTGCCCATCAATGGACGAATGGATAAATGAATTATGGTATATTCACACAATGGAATACTAAGCAACAATAAAGAACAATGATGAATCTGTGAAACACCTTATAACATGGAGGAATCTGGAAGGCATTATGCTGCATGAATTTAGTCAGTCACAAAAGGACAAATACTGTATAAGACCAGTATTATAAGAACTTAAGAAAAGGTTTAAACACAGAAGAAAACATTCTTTGATGGTTATGAGGGTGGGGAGGGAGGGAGAGTGTTATTGACTAACTAAATAGTAGACAAGAATTATCTTAGTTGGATGGAAGGACATCACACACTATGGGGAAAGTCAGCACAACTGAAATAAACCAAAGCTAAGAGGTATCCTGAATACAACCAAACACTTCGAGGGGCAGAGTAGCAGAGGCGGGGGTCTAGGGACCATGCTTTCAGGGGACATCTAGGTCAACTGGCATAACAAAGTTTATTAAAAAAATGTTCTGCATCCTACTTTAGTGAGTGGCATCTGGGGTCTTAAAAGCTAGCGAGCAGCCATCTAGGATGCATCAATTTGTCCCAACCCACCTGGGGTAAAGGAGAATGAAGAACACCAAAGTCACAAGGAAAACATTAGCCCAAGAGACAGAAAGGGCCACAGAAACTGGAGACTGCAACAACCTGAGACCAGAAGAACTAGATGGTGCCCGTCTACCACCAATGACCGCCCTGACAGGGAACACGAGAGAGTCCTGGATGGAACAGGAGAAAACTAGGGTGCAGAACTCAAATTCTAGTGAAAAGACCAGACTTAATGGTCTGACTGAGACTGGAGGAACCCCAGAGACCGTGGCCCCGGACTCTCTGTCAACTCAGCACTAAAAGCATTCCGGAGGCCAACTCTTCCATCAAAATGGTCTATGGGACATAAAATGATACTCGTGAAGAGTGTGCTTCTGAGCTCAAGTAGATGCGTGAGACTAAATGGGCAGCTCCTGTCTGGAGCTGAGATGAGAAGGCAGAGAGGGTCAGGAGCTGGTTGAATAGACATGGGAAATTGGGTGGAAAGGAAGAATGTGCTGTCACAATATAGGGAGAGCAATTAGGGTCACATAACAATGTATGTGTAAATTTTTGTACGGGAGACTAACCTGAATTGTAAACTTTCACTTAAAGCCCAACAATAAAATAAAATTAAAAAAAAAAAAAGATTTGCTGCAGAGTAGATTTTGGACAGGGGCTGATGGGCATAGATTAATAAGAAATGAGGCAATAGATCATGAAGGGCCTTGTATGCCATACAAAGGAGTTCAGATTTTACCTGTTAGTGCCCGGGGGAACCACTAAAAGATATTGAGCAGGGGAATGACATTGCCATGTACACGTTACAGCAATTGCTTTGGTAGCCTTGTACAGCCCAGATTACAGGAAGATAAGACTACAGGCAGGGACAACCACAGGTGTAGAAGGCCACATGAGAGAAGAAAATGCCTGATGCAGGGTAGCAAAAATAGGAATGGACAAGAAAGGAGGATAGCAAGAGATTTTTACAAGAGTGGCTTGACTTAGTGGAAAGAGCAGTCTTTGGAGGCAAGTTTTAGTTGAATGTCAACCCTGCCACTTCCTAGTTTTGTGAACCTCCACTTTTCCATCTATAAACTGAAGAGCTACTGAGGAGATGAAATGGGATTATGGATATCAAATAATTATCATAGTTCCTACCAAGTAGGAAGCACCTAGGAAATAATCTCTGTTTTCATTAAGGATGTACTAGACAGAACTTAGTGGCTGCATGATATGGGAATGGGGGATGATAAGGGCAAGAGAGAAAGAATACAGTCTGGAAAACAGGCTAGGGAGGGGAGAGAGGACAGGTGGGTAGATGATATCGGTGGAAAGTTCTAGAAGGAGGGATAGAAGTTTATAAGTTGTTTGAGATAAATTTGAATCTTACATACCTGTGGAGTATCCAGTTGGAGATATCAGGGAAGTTGAGTATCTGAAACTGGAATAAGGAATGTTTATCTTATGAAGACTTAACATGCATATGAAAAGCTTTGAGTATACTAGGCTTTTATCATCATTACCATCACCACTACCAACCGAACCGCTAATATTTATAGAGTAATAACTATGTGTCATGCAAATAGCTGAGCCATTTACATACATTATCTAATTTAATATAATGTAATATATTGCAATTTAATTTAATATAATGTAATATATTTATATATACTGCAATGTAATATACTTAATATAATATAAATTATGGAGCTGAAGTAATGAAGCTTAGAGATATTAGATAGTAACTCAAATAATCATATTAAAAACAATAATTCTATATAGCAAATATAATAACATAATTAGATTAAGACTAAAATGTGGTCAATTGGCATAATACAGTTTATAAAGACAATGTTCTACCTTCCACCTTGGTGAGTAGCGTCTGGGGTCTTAAAAGCCTGTGAGTGGCCATCTAAGATATTCCACTGGTCTCACCCCTTTGGGAGCAAGGGAGAATGAAGAGAACAGGATACAAGGAAAAGATTAGTCCAAAGGACTAATGGACCACAGCTACCAAGGCCTCCACCGGACTGAGTCCAGTACAGCTAGATGGTGCCCAGCTACCACCACTGACTGCTCTGACGAGGATCACAACAGAGGGTTCTGGACAGAGCTGGAGAAGGATGTAGAACAAAATTCTAACACACACAAAAATTCTAACACACACATCCAGATTTACTGGCCTGAAAGAGACTGGAGAAACCCCGAGAGTATGGCCCTCAGACACCCTTTTAGCTCAGTGGTGGAGTCACTTCCGAGGTTCACCGTTCAGCCAGGGATTGGACAGCCCCATAAAACCAAATGGGACTAATGAGGCACAGCAGTCCAGGGACAAGGACTAGAAGGCAGAAGGGGACAGGAAAGCTGGTGTTAGGGAACCCAAGGTTGAGTAAGGACAGTGTTGACATTTCGTGGGGTTGTTAATCAATGTCATAAAACAATATGTGTACTGACTGTTTAATGAGAAATTATTTGTCCTGTAAACATTCACCTAAAGTACAATAAATAAAATAAAAAGAATAAAATGTGAATAACTTTTCAATTGAAGTCAATCTTTGGGGAATGTGGATCTCTCCCTTTGATCCAGGACTGCGCAAGAGGACTGGTATCACATTATCTTTTTCTCTACAAGGATCCCGAAGGTTATATATTCTGAACCCATAAACCGATTTGAAAATTCAGCAGATCCCAGAAAAAAGCTCTATAAAGCCACTTAAGAATTAGAGACAGTTCTGTCCATGTCATCTGTTTCTCCTGCTGCTTACCAGATCATGTCACTTCTTATCCATTGTGAAGATGCTTCATGTTTAGAGGAGTTTTTTATCCTCGGAAATTTTGATATGAGAATTCTTTTTCTTTACTAAAAATGACAAACCTTTTTTTTAACTGTACTTTAGGCCAAGGTTTATGGAGCAAATTAGTTTCTCATTAAACAATTAATACACATATTCTTTTGTGACATTGGTTGCCAACCCCACGACATGTCAACACTCTCCCTTCTCTACCTTGGGTTCCCCGTTACCAGATTTCCTGTCCCCTCTTGCCTTCTCGTCCTTGCCCCTGGGCTGATGTGCTTATTTAGTCTTGTTTTTTGTTTTATGGACCTGTCTGATTTTGCGCTGAAGGGTGAGCCTCAGGAGTGACTTCATTACTGAGCTATAAGGATGTCTAGTGGCAACAAAAACTTTTTTGTGGAACAAAAATACTCAAGAAAGTCTGGGTAATAATTGTATTGCTACCTTGTAGTATTGGAAATAAAAGCATAAACCTCTCAAATGAATTTGTGTCTAAGAATAGGAAGGAAAAATAAACAACAACAAAAAATAGAAAAGGTAAAAATAGAAAAATGAGGAGGGGGTGAGGGAGGCTCAAAAAAGGAAGAATGAGAGGAGTAGGAACATGAGGAGGAGGAGGGGAAGAAAAAGGGGCATGGAGAGAATGAAGGGGAAAAGAGAGGAGATAGAGGATAGAGAAAGAGAGAGTTTCATTTATATCTACATATACATGTATTACAGAAACAACAAAAAATAATCCCCAAATACGTTTAATCCATTGGATCCCTGGTGGCGCAAGTAGTTGAGTGTTTGGCTGCTAACCAAAAGGTTGGCAGTTCAAATGCACCAGCTGCTCCTTGGAAACTCTATCGGGCAGTTTTACTCTGTCCTATAGAGTTGTTATGAGTCAGAATTGACTTGACAGCAACAGGTTTGGTTTTTTGGTTCATGTTTAATCTATTTTTGACCAAAATTATATTTGAACCCAGAGGTCATAAATTTCAACTAACAGTTAATGAGAAAAACTTATTGAGATATAATAAAAGAGGTATTGGTACTAGTGCCTTCAGAGAATATAGCTTTAGATTAATCACCTACTTGTTTAGAGAGTTAAGAACTAAGATTGGAGAATACTTACATACCAATGACCATGAAGTTTGAATTAAATTTATACTTATTGGCTATTTTATACTTATTTCCTATTTCAAGTATATTACCAACAAAGACAAAGAGATCTCCCCTAATATCGACTGATATGTTAGAAATATTTCTATAAAAAACTGGTTTGTGGCACTGAGTTTTATCAAAGTTTGTTTCAGAAAATATATTAGCATTTTTTGTTGTTGTTGAAAACTGTTTTGAGTCATTTTTGTAAAACACATTTGTTATAGGAGATTTATTTTTCTCACCAAACTGATGATAATTAATCTGCTGATTCTGTTCTCACAGATGTAGTTCTAATATATCCAGTCAGTCAAGAACACAGGAAGATCTGCCTATCATTGGAGAACTGAAGTATTTGCTAAGGAGAAGATAATTTTCTTTATATCGTTTATCCAAGGTCTCTAAATCGTATTTCTTTTTAATAGGTCTACGTAGTATGGTGGACAGAGCTTGGTTAGTGGTCAAGCAGATGCATTCCAATGCCAAACCTGCCACACGGTGTGTAACTTTCAGTAAGTTACTTACTTTTTGAGCTTCAATGTCACTATTTTTAAAAGAAGGATAATGCAAGCAATGTTATAATTGTTACTAGTACATGCAGATAATCAAAACACATTTCTTGAATGGATGGATGGATGGATAGATGAGTGAACCTACAAGCCTAACAGTATGCTAAGCACATAGAGGAGTTCAATAAATAATTTTTTTTTTTCTCTCTAAGAATCACCTCATCCTCATTTTAAGGTCACAGTGAAGCTTTTCTTATTCACAACGTTTGAATTATTTAGCACGCGTCAGCAAGACAGAGCAGGCAGATTTTTCTATTGCAGCTAAATATACAGACTGCAACAGTGTGCTTCACCAAACATCTTGTCAGGTCAAACCAGTTTCATTGTGGAGGCATTGCTTCCTACAGCCATTCAGTACACACGACTTGTTTTAATACTATTGCATTTTAGTGTCATGAAGTTATTTCCTTGAGATAAATCTCTCTCTGTCTCTCTGTCTATATATACACTTCACTAGTTTTGCTTCTCTAGAGAACCCAGTGTAAGGCAGTACTCTTCTCGAGAGAAAGTTTACTATCCTGAACTGATGTACAACTTATGGAGCAGTGAAAGAAAAAGGAAGAGCCTCCAATCCAGCTAAATCAAGGAAGTTGACCTTGTGTCAAAGGATTTCTCAACTTGATTTTGAAGTGGCGCTTTGGGGCTAGGTATTTGAAAGTAAGGTGTATTTGTATAAAGCAATATTTCATAAACTGTAGAACAGAATCATGGGAACCACATTAGTGAGAGTTCTCCAAAGAAACAGAATGAATAGGATACACACACACATTACATACATATATATACATAGAGAGAGAGAGAGAGAGAGACTTATCTTAAGGTATTGGCACACAGGGTGTTTGGGGTTGACAAGTCCAAAATCCTTAGGGTCCAATGACAGTCTGGAAACGCCAGCAGTCCTGTGTCCAACTGGAAGATAGCAAGCTGGAAACTCCAACAGGTTATCTATGTTATAGTCTTGAGGCAGAATTCCTTCTCTTCTTGGAAATTTCCATTTTTGCTTTTAAGGTTTTCAATTGATTGGATGAGTCCCATCCACGTTATTATTAAGGGAGGGTAATCTTTTTTACTTAGAATCAATTGATTGTAAATATTAAGCACATCAAAAAAAAATCATCACAGTCCACCCTTTGTCAACTTAGCACCTGTAAACATCTTGGTAAACCACATATAATCTCTAAATAAAGACAATTATAAAGTCATACTCACGTCTAACATGATACAATTAACACATGTACAACCAAAAACACACTAGCCCTGTTCACATCTTATATTTTGTAAGTGAAGAAAACAAAAATATTTGGTGCACACATGTAAGTAATACTTATAACAATTATAGTCCTCATTTCTGCAACTGGTCATGTGGTCGTAGCTGGTATTTAGAACTAACTACTTCCACCACCCATTCTGTATTCCCTTTACCCTCAGCAAGCACCTCAGCTTGTCCTGGCTCTTTGCCTGGTGGGATGACCCAAACTTTCATTCCTAAAGGGTCTGGGACACTAATAGTCACAGGGCATGGTAGTACTAAGAGATGCCCTAAGGCATCTCCTGCATTCCAGACATACTCTACTTTATCTCCATTATGTAATATCAGTCTGATTTCCTTTTGGAAATCAGACCACTTGATACAGTAACTCCCCTCTTTGCCTGTTGATCCAGAGTAATAAAGAGCCCAAAGTGGCCAGGTGGCATTCTTAACTTCCAGTTCAACGGAATCAGTGAAGTGTCACCAAGGGTGACCCTTCCTCCTTTTGGAACTAAGACCTCTAGACCCACAGAGCATAGGGTTGCGGGGACAGAAAATAAAAATTTTGCAAGTGGGTCACTAGGGGTAATAGGGAGTGGTGCCACTCCAATTTCCACCCCTTCATTCCTGGAGCCATGAATCCTGGCTGTGGGAGACACAGCATCATATATTGGATGCTGGTTTAGAGCATATACAGCATCCTAGAGAACATTGCCCCAACCTGCAAGGTATTGCCACCTAGCTGGCATCATAATTGTGTCTTTAGAAGGACATTCTATTGTTCCATCAATCCAGCTGCTTCAGGATAATGGGGGAACATGGTTAGACCAGTGAATTCCATGAGCATGGGCCCATTGCCACACTTCATTTGCTGTGAAGTGAGTTCTTTGATCTGAGGCGATGCTGTGTGGGATACCATGATGGTGGATCAGGCATTCTGTAAGTCCACAGATGGTAGTTTTGGCAAAAGCATTGTGTGCAGGGAAGGCAAATCTGTTTCCAGAGTAAGTGTCTAGTCAAGTAAGAACAAAACGCTGCCCTTTCCATGATGGAAGAGTTCCAATGTAATTAACCTGCCACCAGGTTGCTGGTTGGTCATCTTGAGTACTGGTGCCATATCAGGGACTCACTATTGGTCTCTGCTGCTGAGCCCATGCATAACCTCAGTATTGGTCTCTGTGCTGAGCCTATGCATAACCTCCATCCTGCCACCATGGCCATTTTGTTTATGAACCCCTTGGAAAATGATGGGAGTGGTTGGGGAAAGAGGATGACTGATTTCCAAGGAATGTGTCATCCTATACGCTTCATTGTTAAAATCCTCCTCTGCTGAGGTCACTCTGGTGAGCATTCACATGAGACACAAATATCTTCACTTCTTTGGCCCGTTCAGAGAGGTCTATCCACATGCTTCTTCCCCATACCTCCTTGTCTCCAATTTTCCAATCATATTCCTACCAAGTCCCAACCATCCAGCCAAATAGTGGCGAAAGCCCATGAATCAGTATACATTCGCGAATCTGGCCATTTCTCCTTCCAAGCAGAGTGAACAACCAGGTGCCCTACTCAAAGTTCTGCCCATTGAGAGGATTTCCCTTCACCACTGTCCTTCAGGGAGTTCCCAGAAAGGGGTTGTAGTGCTGTTGCTGTCCATTTTAGAGTGGTGCCTGCATATCATGCAGACTCATCTTAAACCAGGCAAGAGTTTTCTTTTCCTCAGTCAATTGATCATGAGGAATTCCCCATGAGGCCAAAACTGCAGACTGGGAGATGGAAGGTAATGTAACAGGAGTGGAGACCATAGACACTTAGGCCACTTCCTCGTGCATCTTACTTGTGTCTTCAGATCTTCTTCAGACTGATCTTGTATATACCACTTCCATTTAATGATGGAGTGCTACTGTGCACGTCTGACTTTATGGCTCTGTGGGTCAGACAACACCCAGCTCATGATGGGCAGCTCAGGCCACAGGATGAATTGGTGGATATGGTTAAGCGTCCAGTCTCTCCTAAGGACCAATAACAAGTCAAAAGCTGTTTCTCAAAAGGAGAGTAGTATTCCTGCAGAAGATGGCAGGATTTTCCTCTAAAATCCTAAGGATTCTCCAATAGGGGGCCTTCCAAAGACTCCAAACAGCATTTGTATCTGCCATGAACACTTCAGTGACAATTGGTTCAGCCAGACCATATGGCCCAGGTGTTAGAGCGGCTAGCATGGCAACCTGAATCTGCTGCAGAGTCTTCTCTTGTTCTGGGCCCCACTCTAACCTATAAGTTTTTTGAGTTACTTGATAAATAGGCTGGAGTGTTGTGTTGTTGTTAGGTGCTGCTGAGTCTGTTCTGACTCTTAGCAACCCTATGTACAACAGAATGAAACACTGCCCGGTCCTGTGCCATTCTCACAATCATTGCTATGTTTGAGCCCGTTGTTGCAGCCACTGTGTCAATCCATCTCATTGAAGGTCTTCCTCTTTTTGCTGACCGTCTACCAAGCATGATGTCCTTCTCCAGGGACTGGTCCTTCCTGATAACATGTCCAAAGTAGATGAGACAAAATCTTGCCATTCTTGTCTCTAAGGAGCATTTTGGTTGTACTTTTTCCAAGACAGATTTGTTCGTTCTTTTGGCAGTCCATAGTACATTCAATATTCTTCTCCAATGCCATAGTATATTCAATATTCTTCGCCAGTGCCATAATTCAAATGCATCAATTCTTCTTTGGTCTTCCTTATTCATTGTCCAGCTTTGGCATGCATATGAGGTGATTGAAAATATCATGGCTTGTGTCAGGTGCACCTTAGTCTTTAAAGTGACATCTTTGCTTTTTAACACTTTAAAGAGATCCTTTACAGCAGATTTGCCCTGTGCAATGCATTGCTTGATTTCTTGACTTTAGAAGGGTGTTGATTGTGGATCCAAATAAAATGAAATCCTTGACAATGTCAATCGTTTCTCTGTTTATTATGATGTTGCTTATTGGTCCAGTTGTGAGAATTTTTGTTTTCTTTATGTTGAAGTGTAATCCATTCTGAAGGTTGTAGTCTTTGATCTTCATCAGTAAGTGTTTCAAGTATTCTTCACTTTCAGCAAGCAAGGTTGTATCAGCCACATATCCCAACTTGTTAATGAGTCTTCCACCGATCCTGATGCCACGTTCTTCTTCATATAGTCCAGCTTCTTGGATTATTTGCTCAGCATACAGATTGAATCAATATGGTGAAAAGATACAACCCTGAACACACCTTTCCTGGCTTTAAACCATGCAGTATCCCCTTGTTCTATTTGAACAACTGCTTCTTTGTCTATGTACAGGTTCTGCATGATCACAGTTCAGTGTTCTGGAATTCCCATTCTTCACAATGTTATCCATAATTTGTTATGATCCACACAGTCAAATGCCTTTGCATAGTCAATAAAACACAGATAAACATCTTTCTGGTATTCTCTGTTTTCAGGCAAGATACATCTGACATCAGAAATGATATCTCTCATTCCACATTCTCTTCTGAATCTGCCTTGAATTTCTGTTGATGTATTGCCACAACTGCTTTTGAAAGATCTTCAGCAAAATTTTACTTGTGTATTATATTAATGATATTGTTCAATAATTTCCACATTCTGTTGGATCACCTTTCTTTGGAATGGGTGCAAATATGGATCTCTCCCAGGTGGTTGGCCAGGTAGCTGTCTTCCAAATTTCTTGGCATAGATGAGTGAGTACCTCCAACAGTGCATCTGTTTTTTGAAACATCTCAGTTGGTATTCTGTCAATTCCTGGAGCTTTGTTTTTCACCAATGCCTTTAGTGCAGTTAGAGTAGCACACCCAAATGAGGAATATGTTGCCCCCAAAATCCAAAGTGGCCCACCAGGCATTGTGCCTCCTTTTCAGTTATAGGAGGTGCCAGATGCTGTAACTTATCCTTCACTTTAGAAGGAATATTTTGACATGGGCCCCTAGAAATTTCATTGAGGCAGAAGGTGCATTAATTTATGTCAGATTAATTTCCCACCAAATATTTTACCAGTGAGTCCAGAGTTATTGACACTTCTTCCCTACTAGGCCCAATCAACATAATATCATCAATGCAATGGGCCAGTGTGATGTCTTGTGGAAGGGAAAAGAGATCAAGTTTCCTGGGGACTAAATTATGACATAGGGATGGAGAGGTCATATACTTCTGAGGTAGGAGAATGAAGGTATATATCTGGCCTTGCCAGCTGAAAGCAAACTACTTCTGATAGTCTTTCAAAACAGGTATGGAGAAAACGGCATTACCCAGATCAATAGCTGCATACCAGGTACTGGGAGATAGATTAATTTGCTCAAGTAATGAAACCACATCTAGAACAGTAGCTGCATATGGAATCACCACCTGGTTAAGTTTTTTTTTGATAATCTAGTTCCAAGATCTATCTATTTTTTGCACTGGCCAAATAAGCAAGTTGACTGGGAATGTGGTGGGAATCACCACCCCTACATTCTTCCAGTCCTTGATGGTGGCACTAATCTCTGTTTCTTCCAAACACTTCATGGTTTTAGTAATCTATGTAATCCCTCTAGGAATGTGGAATTGCTTTTGGTTTACTAATTTCCTTGGTAAGGGCAGTACTAACTAAATGGTATTATGTGTAATTGTGATCATGCAGAAGTAGAGGAATGAAGACACACCTAGGAGAAATGAAGTTACATGTATCTACCCATATGTCCCTGTAGATTACATTTCTTCCCAATCAATGCCCTCACTTTAACTTCAGACACCATTTGTGGTTTGAATTCAATTGATGTTGTAATTCAGCCACTCTTACTGTAAGTCTCTGGGTTTGGTTTTCCACAATATCAGCTTTGTTACTACAAGAAATTAAGCTTTCTTTCAGGGCACAGGTGTCAATGCTGAGGTCGTTTATGCGGCACTTGAGCTGACTCTGAAGCCCTGAGCTCAACTCTTTCTTTCATCACTTTGTCTAGTGAAAGTAGACAGTTTCCTTATACTTCCATTCTGACAAAATTGTAGAAAAATATCAAACATGCTATCACCCAGAGCCTCGCCTCCCACCAATATTTGATCTATTGGAGATGATATTTTGTGTATTTCTATTGCCACCTAATGCCACGGATTAACAGTGCCCTCTCTCCTATTGGAAGCAGAATGATAAACATCTTTAAGACTAACCAGACTTGAGAACCAACCTGGAAAACTCAACTTTACAGTTTTGTTTCTCTAGAATTACTCTCAGTAGCAAATGTCTTAGGCTGGGTTCCCTAGAGAAGCAAAACAAGTGAAGTGAGTGTATATATGCGTGTATATATATATACACACACATACATGTGTACATAGAGAGAGACAGACAGAGATAGAGACAGATGCACAGAGATTTATCTCAAGGAAATGGCTCACACAGTTGTAGTGCCTGGCAAGTCTCAAGTCCATGGGTCAGGCATCAGGCTGGAAGCTTCTCCTGATTCACGTAGTTGCAGGGGATGAAGAACCCAAGTTTGTCAAGTCAGACGGCAAGCTTCTGGCTCATGGGCTGTGGAGGCTGATGCATCTAAGATCTACAGGTAAGATAGCATGCTGCTAGCTCAAGTCCCAAGAAGTGGAATTCAGATGATGATGAGTCAAATGCAGGATCCAGAGCAGAGCAAAAGCCAGTGAGTTTTGCCAGAAAGTCCATACATATTAGATGCAGCCCACACTCCCATGGAAACTCCCCTTCAACTAATTGGCTGCTCACAACAGATCCCATCACAGAGGAGATAACATTATATTAGATTTCATCATGGAGGTGATCACACCATTACATAACTGCCGAACCACTGAGAATCATGGCCCAGCCAAGATGACACACAACCTTCACCATCACAAGCACTATTTTTTCAGGCCAGTGTATACATGTAGGACTCCAATTCTCTAAGAAATTATTCATTAATAGAGCATGATTTAGACACCAACTTCAAGTTTGCAATTTCACAAGGAGTTCTGTAGACTTTCCCATTTGACTTTTTGATTGAAATAGTCTCAGTGTATCTCCCTAAATGTTGAAAAGTCCACCTTGAGTATTTTCTGCAACTCTTTTCTGACTCTAAATGGTATTACATGTAACTTCATTTCTCCTTCTAGGTGTGTCTTCATTCCTCTACTTCTCCAGCTTCCAAACATTTCATGATTTTAGTAAATTTTCTCAAATTTGCAGGGTCAGGATTATGGTGAGGGTTATGGAAAATATAATATCACAGAATATGTAACAATTTTGTAAACTGAACGGTTCCTTCTCATTTTTTTCCCTCCTCCATATGTGCCCAGATTATGTTCTTCTGCCTTCTGAAAACTTCACTCCTAACACAACCCTTCCTTTCTATAAGCAGCCACTGTTAAGTATAATCCAGCACCCCCTCATCACCCTGCTCCATCTACCATCCTTTGATACTTATGTTTATAGTACTTTCAAGGCCTCCCCACACTCAGCTTGAGCCAGAGATGCTTAAAGTCTAACATTTGAGCCTTTCTTCTTCCTTGACTTCCAATATCATGAATAGTAAAGCAAAGAAGCAACAAGCAAGGGAGACAAGAAAACAAGTGAACAAGCTGCAGCTAAGGTTGGGATTGGAAGCAAAACTCGATCCAGGTATCACATATATATGAGGAACCTTTCCATGCATACTGTGAAACACCTTGAAAATGAAACAAATTTTGTAGTCATTCGCTTAAAAAAATGAAATGAGCTTTTCCTTTGATCACTTTTCATACTGTTTAAAACCACAAGCCTATTTCCAGGTAAAAATACGACTAAATGGAAACAAAATTGTTAACATTCATTTTCCCTAATTAGTGACTTCATTTGTAAAGATAACATTTTATTTAGGTTATTAGTAAAGTAAATAATTAGGACTTAATTGAATTTTGAGGCTGCTTCCAACTCCTGAAGTTTAGATCACTTAAATATCTATAATTTACTATTTGGCATTTAGATAATCAGGGCAATGTGAAAAGCACTGTTTTTCTCAGATGAACAAAAGGTATCCATGGGAACATATTGTATGTTGCAGTAGAGAAAAAAGTATGTATGGACCTGTCATTGCAATCTTAGTATTGGTAATTTACCCCCCTGGGTAGTTTTAATGATGACACACTTCTTGATTAATATAGCCCTTTCCTTCTGAGGAGACTCACTGGTTGTTCACAATCTCTCTCTCTATTCAGGTTCTTCAGTAAGTGGTTTCAATGATTCATGTGGTCCCACTGATACTCCCATCACCCCCGGAGAAATTGTTTGGAGTAAAATTAAGGAAAGCTGAAGGTCTGGGTAGCAAGGAGGCTCACATGAGCCATAGCAAATTCCACCCCAGGTCTCCTGTGTATGCTGAGGCAGAGATGTTTCTCATTCACATCAGTGTGCAGTGGGATGTTAGGAACAGTAAATGAATCCCATTTCTTGTTTTTTTTCTTTCATTTTTTAATTATGCTTTGGAATTATGTTACTCTCTGAAGAAAACAAATTTAATAGGTGCAAGCTGGACAAACATAAAGGAATGGGATTTGTTAAATGAGAAAAGAAAGAAAGAGAGAGAAGATGTCTAGTGAAGTATGGTGGAAAAATTGACCACTCTGGGAGTGTCTCTGTTTTGACTCTGGCCCGAGGCAAAAAGCTGATCAAATCTGAAAATATTCCCATCTCTCAAGTTAAACATCAGACAAGTATAATTTGGAAATGGCTATGGCAAGATGTCTCCTGATCCTGACCTTTCCTTGGACACTGGCTAAGAACTGGTCCTGCTCTTCCACACCACCCCTCCTACTGCTGGTGCCTCAGACAATGCCCTTACTTCTTATTATCTCAGGAGTGTGTATTTATAAAAAGAAAACAGTTGGAGGAGGAGGATAAAGAAAAGACTAAACACTTTTTGAATACTTACTAAGTTCTTTACAAGAATTGTCTCCTAATTCTATGAGACGATTACTGTTATCTACATGTTAAGCATCAGGAAACAAAGCCTCAAGGGGCACAACTTTCCCAGGGCCATTTAATTCATTAGTTACTCAAACTGGTTTTAGCCCAGTCTGTGTGACCCCAAAGCACACACTCACCTCATTCACCCTTTCTCTCCTGCTAGAGTGAGTAACTGCAGTACAGCTGTCATACCAGGGTCCAAGACTGCTAACAAAAGACATAAACCACATGCTCTACAAGCACATGGGATAATGCTTTATTCACAAGAGACAGAGCAAGATCAGCTTCAACTGTGGGCACCAGTGTCCCATAACCTTCAAGGGAGTTGCTCCCCACAGCAAATGCAGGGCATTGCTCTGCGAACACCCCTCCTGTACCTCAGACTGAGAGACTCCATTCCCTCCCCCTTGGGAACAGATACAGAGGTGGGGCTGGCCAGGTGCCAGATGGTGCCCGCACATGTGCAGGAAACAGAGAAAGTTACTGTGTGCCCAGAACAGGGAGGAAGGCTTCTCTGGTAAAGAGAAGGGGCTGGGAGAGGAGAGAGACCCAATTTCTGGCCTCCATACCAGAGAATACTCCAGGCCCAAGGCCTCTGCTTAGGGAGCCCAGATGGGAGGCATGGAAGCAGATCATCCTCCCAACAGTAACATATACAAAAACATAAAGTCATGAAAAAGTAGGAATGTGGGAGACTAGAAATGAGTGCTTTAAGGACATATAGTCTCAAAGTATTAGCCCTCCCAAAAGAACTTTCTAAACCTTTGAATTGTGACCAAAAGAGGTGACAAGCCACAAAATCTCTGTGGCAGTGCTGTTTGCCTTTAGTCACAATGTCACGTAGTGTGTGTGTGTGTGCATGTGTGCGTGTGAGATTATACATTTATATTATTCAGTTTTATTTACTGTGAACAAGAATAAGAAATTTACCCAAGTTCGGGACTCTAAGTATGCATCTTGATTTATTTTCAGAGAGTTTGATTTTGTAAAGAAACTAATTTATATTATGTTTGAATAAACAAAATCCAATATATCTTTAGAGTAGCATTAGTGGGGAGAATAGGTCACCTCCAAGGAAAACAGCCTTATCTTGATAACCTCCTGGTTCCATGCGTGGGTCTCTATAGAGATAATGCTTTCATGAGAAGCAAGCTTAACAAACTCATCCTTTGAGGAAACAGTCTTTTGGAATTAGGTGAGAGGAAAATATGATTATCAACAGAAAATCAAAAAGAAAAAATCAGAAATTACACTTTTGAAATAAGCACAGTGAATAGCAACTACTTGATAAATACATGGGCTTATACTCACAAGTGGTACCTTTCATACATTTTTTTGGATTAGAATAAATGATATTTATTATAAAAAAGAAAAGTATTAAGAAGCAGAAAAAATATTTATAATCCCAATACCAAAAGGAAATTTCATCACTACCAACATTTAGGTATATTTCCTCTTAAACTTTTCTTTTTCTAAACATACGTTTACCTAATTAAAATTCTAGTATATAAAATTTTTAGCCGTTTTAAAATTAATGTTATTTTATAAATATCATTTTGATCGTGATAAACTGCAATAGCCTTCACCAGTAAGAGCAGCAAATCAATTGTGTCTTTACAATATTACAGGTTTACCTGAGACACTGGTTTTGGCACAATGGTAGCAGTGCCTCGGCAGGTTTAGTAGCAGCTGGCTTAGTGATTGTGGAGTCTTTTGACTTCAAGGGGGTGTATTTGTGTTTTGCCTCCACAGAAGAGTAAAGAAAAAATTAGGATTATAGTTGGTTGACCCACATTAATATGCTTCCATGCCTAGCAGAGGCAGAGATTTCAGAGGCTAAAGGAGGCTCTTCTCAAACTCTAATTTCACCGGTGACACCTGACAGTAGCAGAGCACCAGAGCTTTCTGTAGATCTGTGGTCTTCAGTGATGGTTGCATTAAGAATTAACTATGGAACTCAAAAAATCAGAGAGATACCCCGGACTCACTCCAGAGCAATTAAATCAGAATAACTGGTTTGGGGCCCAGGTACCAGTATTTTTTAAATGCCCTACAAGTGATTCTAATGCATAGACAACATACAGAATCAGTGCTCTAGATTTTGAAGACTTCACAGTTTTCAATTGCAAACTCTCAAAGAATTTTTTAAAACTGTGTTCACCATTTGAAAGTTGACATCTAAAATTTTTATGAAATAAATGTTTATAAAAGATGCAATTTCTGGCATATTGTAATTATTTTATAATAACTTTCTGGTATCTTTCTTTTAAATGGATCCAAAGGAATCTAAAGAACACAGCAATTTTATATGTATCACCACTCTTTTAAATAATCCATGAAAAAGTGTTATTTTAGCAGTCTAAAATTTTATAACTTCTTTAAATTCTTCACCTTATGTTTCTATTCCATTTATCCTAGATAATTTTATCATAAGATGATAGAATTTTATGATTCAAAGTATTTTGTTATTGCTTTAACAAAAAAATATACATATAAGCTGAAATTTAATTTCCCCACATGACCATATGCTCTGAGGATTAATAGATAGATGTCTTCTGGATTGAGAAAACCTTAAGGAAGCAGGTGTTCAGTGTGGAGAAGGCATAGTTTTAAATTTAGAAGGCCACACGAGAACTTCTGTATAGTGCTCATACAACCTCGGGTCTGTGGAACTTGGCCGCAAACCAATTGTTACCCATCAGGGGCCAGAGTGAACATCCTCACTTGGGACAAATAAAACTAAAAATAACTGTTGGCCACATTGATAAATAAGCAAGCATTTTCCAAAGTGATTGTGCTTATTAGCACTGAAGAATAACCTTGAAAGAATTCAGAGGTACTGTTAACTGTCAGAGACAAGCATGTGATTCAGAGAAACAACACTGAAAAAAGTTAGCATGCAGGCCTTTCTTCCTAGTTTGTTTTAGTCCAGAAGCTCTGCTGAAATGTGTTCAGCATCATAGCAACACACAAGCCTCCACTGACATATGAGTGGTGGCTGAGCATGAAGTCCATTGGTTGGAAATCAAACCAAGATCTTATAAACAGAAGGCAAGAATTCTACCACCAATGCCAACATAAATGTTGCTGGTGTTTTTAGTTGCCATTAAGTTGGGTCTGACTCATGGAGACCATATGTATAATAGAAGAAAACTTTGCTTTGTCCTGCGCCATCTCCATGACCTTTGGTATATTTGAGCCCATTGATGTGGCTATTGTGGGGTTTCCCTCCTTTTTGCTGACCCTCTACTTGACCAAACATGATGTCCTCTTCTATTGAAATATAAATATTACACCTATATAAATACTAGAGATCAAGTAGAATAGTTTTGACTAGGCTAAAAGAAAAGACCACCCAGCTCTCTAGAACACTGAATTTCCTGTAAAATAGGCTGTTACTCACACTCAAACCTCTAAAACAGGTTGTTACAGTTTCACAGGTCACTCCCTCTACTCCCACTCTCATGCTCTTATTACTTGTCCTCTAAAACACCTTTCGATATTGGAACCAAAAGGGGTGAGAATGTGAGGAATTCAGTGGAGAAGTGAGAGAGGGTTCGTAAGCAACTTACTTAAGTATGATTACAATTAAAACGCTTGGCTGCTAACTGAAAGGGTGAAGATTTGAGTCCACCCAGAGGCACCTCAGAAGAAAGACCTGGCAATCTACTTCTAAAAAAATTAGCCGCTGAAAACCCTGTGGAGCACAGTTCTACTCTGACACACATGGGGTTATTATGAGTTAGAATCAACTTGACAGCAGCTGGAAATAAACTTTCTGAACTAGATAAAACTCGGCAGTCTTGTCAGTATTTCTTTTGTTTTCCTAAGTTTTAAAAAATCATTATCTGAATGATTCCAAGAAACTCCTCTTCCAAAAAATGGTTTCAAGGATTTCAAAATGCAGACACAGCAGATGTGGTTTCTCTGTCAAGATCCGCCGTCATTGCTTGTGTTACTCCAGACTACTTCACATAATGCCAGCTACCTCTGCCTTACAACCTCCAATGCCAATAAGTGACGGATAGTGAGGTTAAAAATGCCCAACTCCCTTGCCTTAAGACAAATTCTGTGGTGCAATTTACGGTTGAATCCTTGTCCAGTGATCAGACTAAGATCAGACTTCACCTGAAATTACACTTCTTTGCCTTCTCTGTCTCCTCTTCTTATCTCATGATAGCACTCTCTTAACAAATGGAGTGTGATTCCCCATATCCGGCTCTGTTTCTAGGAAACCTGACTCATCGATTCTCAGTGATAACACACGCTGCAAATTAGTTGTGGTTTTTCTGGTTAAAATCAGATTCCCATAGCCAGGCTAGAATGTCAGCAGAGTCAATACTCTTGTAAGAGACCATTCATTCATTCATTCACTGAGCATATATTTGTTGCATACCTGTTCTGTGCCAGATTTTTTCTGGCTTCTGGGTATGTATCATGAACTAAGGCAGAGGCCCTGCCCACCTAGAGCTTTCTGTCTAGTGAGTTCCTCAGTGTGCAAAGCACTGATTCACCCTTCGTTTTTACTTGTGCCAACTCATTCACTTACAATGCAGTGTCTTATTTTACATCAGGCAAAGAACTTAAAGTAAAAATCCTGGAGGTTTTACAGAAAGGGGATGAAACATCAATAAGGAAAACTTTAAGCCACCTCAACTCCACTCTTTCCCTGTCACTCAGCCATACTTCTTCATAGTCTGCAAATCCATGCATTGTGCAACAGATGTTATTCTAATGGCTCTGAACATCTGTTTGTAGTCTGACTCCATAAATAACACTTGTTCCAGGAATTGCCACAGAGGGTTGGTTTTTTTGAGAATGACAAGATTGCCCTCCACCATATCCAAACTCCCAAATCTCTAAATGACCTCAATCCATATTCTGACATCTGCCCCACAGCAAGCCAGTGTTTTTGTTTGAAAATGTATTGCTCTTTAATAGAGAAAATCATAGAAATTTGTTGTTTTTATCTGTTAAGTTTAAATTTTTTGCATTATTTTTAGCAGAGATAATAAAGGTCTTATTCATAAATAACATTTTTATTGTTGATTCCTTCATAATATTAAGTGTTCTAAAGGTACTAGTCCTAATAACACAACCTTGGAGAAGAGAAAAGGCTAAGTTAAAGGTTTGAAGCTTATTCATTCATTCTTTATTTGTTTATGTCTATGCTCGTGGAGAAGCATTATCGGGTAATAAGAAGAGCTTGGATTCAGGATTCCAACTACATATTCTTGGATTCCAAGAACACCGCCTGCTGCGGCCTTGGACAAGTTAATCAAATTCTCTATACCTAAATTTCTTCTTTGCATAATGAGGATAATAATATTATCCACCTTATAGGGTTGCTGTAAGGATTAAATGACTTAAATCATAAAGAACTTCAGAGGAGTGTTTTACACACAGTAAACCCTCAATATATGCTCCTCTTGTTTTTATTAATTATGATAACTAATTCCAACTACCTTTCTTCAAGACGAAAATGTTGCCTCTAATCTGAACTTTTTGATAAATGGCTGTCTGTTAGCTATTTAAATAATTTAAAAGAAAAATCAGGTGTGACCAAAAGCAATTCAAGATGAGGCATATTACTTTCTTTTCTTTTTTACTGTACTTTAGATGAAGGTTTAAAGAACAAACTAGCTTCTCATTAAACAGTTAGCACACGTATTGTTTTATGACATTGGTTAACAACCCCACAATGTGTCAACACTCTCCCTTCTCAACCTTGGGTTCTCTATTACCAGCTTTCTTGTCCCTTCCTGCCTTCTAGTCCTTGTCCCTGGACTGTTGTGCCCCGTTAGTCTCATTTTGTTTTATGGGGTTTTCTACTCTTTGGCTGAATGGTGAACCCTGGGAGTGACTTCATTACTGAGCTAAAAGGGTGTCCAGGTGTTGGGGTTTCTCCAGTCTCTGTCAGGCCAGTAAGTCTGTTCTTTTTTTGTGAGTTAGAATTTTGTTCCACATTTTTCTCCAGCTCTGAACAGGACCCTTTATTGTGACCCCTGTCAGAGCAGTCAGTGGTGGTAGCACCATCTAGTTGTACTAGACTCAGTCTGGTGGAGGCTGTGGTAAATGTGGTCCATTAGTTCTTTGGACGAATCTTTCCCTTGTATCTTTTGTTTTCTTCATTCTCCCTTGCTCCTGAAGGGGTGAGACCAGTGGAGTATCTTAGATGGCAGCTCACAGGCTTTTAAGACCCCAGATACTATTCACCAAGGTAGAATGTAGAACATTTTCTTTATAAACTATGTTATGCCAATTGAGCTAGACGTTCCCTGAGACCATGGTCCCCACAGCCCTCAGCCCAGCAATTTCGTCCCTCAGGGAGTTTGGATGTGTCTATGGCACTTCCATGACCTTGCCTTGTACAAGTTGTGCTGGCTTCCCCAGTACTGTGTACTGTCTTACCCTTCACCAAAGTTACCACTTATCTATTGTCTATTCAGTGTTTTTCCATTCTCACCCTTCCCCTCCCTCGTAATCATCAAAGATTGTTTCTTTTTGTGTGTAAACCTTTTCATAGTAGTGGTCTCATACAATATTTGTCCTTTGTGATTGACTTATTTCACTCAGCATAATGCCCTCCAGATTCATCCATGTTATGAGCTGCTTTGAAGATTCATCATTGTTCTTTATTGTTGGGTAATACTTTATTGTGTGTATGTACCATAGTTTGTTTATGCCAATCTGTTGTTTCCATCTTTTTGCTACTGTGAACAATGCTGCAGTGAACATGGGTGTGACGACTCTTATTTCTCTAAGATATATTCCTAGGAGTGGGATTGCTGGATCATATGGTATTTCTATTTCTAGCTAAGGAAGCTCCATATCATTTTCCAGAATAGTTGTATTATTTTGCATTCCCACCAGCAGTGCATAAGAGTTCCAATCTCCTCCCAGACTCTCCAACATTTGTTAGTTCCTGTTTTTTTGATTTGTGCCAGTCATGCTGGGGTAAGATGGTATCTCATTGTGATTTGATTTGCATTTCTCTAATGGCTAGTAATCACAAGCATTTCCTCATGTTGGCCACTTGAATGTCTTCTTTGGTGAAGTGTCTGTTCATTTCTTTTGCCAGTTTTTTAATTGGATTGTTTGTCTTTTTGTGGTACAGGTGTTGGATTTTCTTGTAGATTTTAAAGATTAGACCCTTGTCTGATTTGTAATAGCCAATTTTTTTTTCCCAGTCTGTTGATTTCCTTTTTACTCTTTTGGTAAAGTCTTTTGATGAGCATGAGTGTTTAATTTTTAGAAGATCCCAGTTATCTAGCTTAGAGGCATATTACTTTCATTGATAAAATTGATTAGGAAGAATCCTAATGCAGAACACTTTATAGAAAGATTCAGGTACAACAATATCCTTTCCTTCTAAGAGGGTGTTCTACAAGTGTTGAGATTTCCATTACTACTGGTTGCGTATTTGTTAAGTGCAGAATCATGTGGGCCCTCCTTACCCAACTACCAGAATATTGGTCAGGCAAGCATATGTAATTATTTGCTATGGCCCAATGAACACCATGGAAGGTTGCCAGGTTTGCGTAATTTTTAGAGGAACATGCCTCACAAGACTGTCCCCTGGAATAAAGAAAGTCCCACTACGAAAGGTTGTGTGGGCTGTACCACTGGACCAGGGACTAAGGAGGGCTCGTAAAAGGTTTTATGGAAAGGACAACTCCTACATTAGTGGTTAGTACATGCTTAGAGGCCCCTCGTGAGTTTGCAAAATGATCTACATCATTGTCAGGTGAGAGAATAATCCAGCATCAAACATAAAACAGGATGTTTGATACCCAAGGGAGGGGAAAAAAAAATAACTGCAAACAGCTCAAGCTGTTCTATTCTAAATCTGTAGAATTGAATGTACAATCAAAACTGAATAATGAAAAAATACCAGCAACACCAAAAGACATTCCTACCCTATTTTGCTCCTCTCTCTTCCCTCTACAAATCCTGGTGGAGCCAGACACAACTTAGTATGTAGGAATTGGAGGTGAAAAATAGCCCAACACTGAATACTAAGCTGGGGGAAGGAGAGAAGAATTGAATTGGATGACAGACTTAAACTTCATACCAACCAAGCAGATTTTTAATACCCGAAAATGACAACTGCATTAATAATAAAAAACAGCCAGCAAGCTCTAATATGTATGCAAGATTATATTTCAGGGATGAGAAAGCTAGTTTGAAAGACAATGGTAGAAACAAAGAAAGCTATTTCTTCATTGTACAAAACCAAGTCTAGCCAAACCAACAAACCAGTTACATCTGTAAAGCACCTGCTTCAAGATACACTCGTTCCTTCCTTTCCCAGTTTTCCTCTTCTAACAGGTTGTGGGCCCTTCACAAGACCCAGGCCCTATGACACTGAAGTGTCCTCATCTATGAAATACAGGGAGTTACAGGAGATCTAAATGAGATCAAGAGTTCAAATGTTTCCTCATTCATACCTTCCCAGTTCCTTGGAATCTTTTACTTCTTCTCAATGCCCTTTTTCAATCTTCATGTCCCCAAAAATAGGGAAAGAAAGTAAACAAAGAATATGAAGAAAAGAGAGCTGAATAGAAGTGGAACATGTTTTAACACCATGCAGGTATTACAAGTCTTCAATGGAGCATAGAAAAAAATATGTATTTTTTTTACTCTCTGCAGTTATATTAAATTGGAGCTTTAATTCCTATGGATTTTCTATTATGTGTACTTCTATAAACTCACAAATATATAAATGTTAACATGATTAACAGTTTTGAACTACTGTAACAAACTCTTGCCAATTTTATTTAAGAGAAATAGTGTGCTACTTGATGAGAATCCATAAATATACAACTGTAAACAATTTAAAAAGACATATAATCTTGCTAATCTACACAGTAACTGGAATTTATCTGAAAAGTATTCCTTAGATAAAGAGCTTTATTGAAGAGATGAGATTTCCAAGAAATACAGCAGTAATTTATGTAAATATGTGAATAGTGGTTGAATGTGTTTGGAAAATTTATTCTCACACGAAATATAAGCATTATACTTGATGCCTTAGCATTTTGTTAGCAGGTTGTTGTCACTGAATCACATGATACTAAACTTTAGGCTAGCCTCCATTCAAATTATTCCAAGGTCTAAGTCTGTAGAATTGAATTTACAATAAAAAATGAATACTGCAAAACACCAATGACACCAAATGCTGGTGAAGATGTGGAGCAACAGGAATCCTCATGGAATGCAAAATGGTAGCCACTTTGGACGACAGTCTGGCAGTTTCTTACAGATTTAAGTATAGGCTTATCATATGGTCCATCAATCACGCACCTAGGTATTCACCTAAAGGAGTTGAAAACTTATGTCCACATAAAATCCTGCACACAAGTATTTATAGCAGCTTTGTTCATAATTGGCAAAAATTGGAAGCCACCAAAATGTCCTACAATGAATAAATGAACTTTTATTCTCCATACAATGGAATATTATCCAGAGATAAATATAAATGAGCTATCAAGCTATGAAAAGACATAGGAGGAAATATAAATTACATGTGGCCAGTTTGATAAAGCTACAGACGGTATGTTTCCAACTACATGACATTCTGGAAAAGGCAAAACTATAGAGAGAATAGAAAGATCAGTGGTTGTCAGGGGTTCAAGGGGAGAAGAGGAAGGACGGATAGATAGAGCATAGGGGATTTTTAGGGCAATGAAACTGTTCTGTATGATACTGTAATGATGGACACATGCATTTGTTAAAACCCATAGAACTACACAACAAAAAGAGTGAACCCTGATGTAAACTATGGACTTTAGCCAATAATAATCTATCAATATTGGTTCATCAGTTGTAACAAACATACAACAGGAATTCAAGGTGTTAATAATAGAGGAAACTGTGGGCAGGGAAGAGACAGGGTATATAGGGACTCTGTGCAGACTGCAACTTTTCTGTTTACCTAAAACTGTTCTAAAAAAATGAAGTGTATTTTTTAAAAAATGAATACTCTTTTGTTTCTAATTTCCACCAACATCATGAGATACTGGGTGAACTGAAAAGGTGTGCTGGATGGGGAGGTGTCTAAGAGAACCCACAGCACAACTGGGTGATATCAGGGCCTGGAAACTGGGCCTGGGGCTCTGAAACCGCAGCTGTGGTAGGCTATAGTGGTAGGCAGAGGGCTGTAGGCCGGACAGGTGATAACTGGGGGTCCAAAATGATGTAGTGGCATTCCCCACCCCCCCAAGTGAGAAGGGCAAAGCCATGCAGGCCAGTGTGGGACCCACTGGTAGGAGGTCTGGCAGCAGGAAACAATACCCAGACCCTGGGCTAGGGTTCCCAGCAAGAACTCCAATCTTTGGGGGAATCTGAAAAGGACAAGGTAGGTTCCTGAAACAGAGATTCCATACCATAAATGCTATTAGAACTAGCACACAAAGTAAGGACCAGATGAGCTCCAAGTGTGTTTAGTCCTATATCATACTGTTAGTCCAGTCGGCCCCCAACTCATGGTGACCCCATGCACAACTGAACGAAATGCTACCCAGTCCTGTGCCATCCCCATGATTAGTTGTAGATAGAACTTCTGTGATCCAAAGGGTTTTCACTGGCTGATTTTTGGAAGTAGATTGTCAGGTCTTTCCTCTTAGTCTTAGTATAAAACCCTTCTGCCAAAAATCAGAAATGGTTCTAGCAGTTGGGGCTACATTGAACCTACAGGTGGGTTCAAGTGGACTTTGCTGTTAGGAGAATAGAGAGGCAGAGGACAGTAACTTAGTAAGGCTTTGTGTGTGTGTGTGTGTGTGTGTGTGTGCTTTCAGATTTGTTAGATCCTTGAAAGAACTAGTTATCATTCTGACTCAATTTTTCCAGCTCCAAGATGAGATTATTTTTTGTATACATTCCTTAAGGGAAAATTGAGAGAATTTAATGTGGTGATGGCCCTAGAGTGCTTTGCATTTATTTTCTAAATTGGAAAGTCTCAAAGCCAAAGCTTAATTTAGACAAGGCTTAACTGGAAGCAGTTTATGTGCATATATGTGCTACTGTGAAATGTGCCATCCTAAGACAGTATCACATTAAGCTTTACTGAATGGAAGAACCTGTTCCTATCATCACCAGAGCCCCTAAAATTGTGTATTTATGCACACATAAACACACGGAGACACACTCTGTGGAGCGTTGTTCCTCCTCTCTTTGTACATAAGCATGAATGTAGGTTTAAATAGACTAAATACATTTAAATATACCACACAAGCTTATTCTTCATGCAGTATGGGGTGGGGGGGAACAAACAAGTTTCTAAAATTAAATAAACAGAAAGAGAAGAGTTTACTTTGTCCAACACCCAGTGCTGAGTCTTTCTGAGCCTTTTACAGGAAAGAGGTCAGAATTCAATTAGCAAGTGTTCTACACAGTTTATTAAGACAGAAGATAAAATATTTCCTCCAATCAGAAAGAAAAATTGTGAGTGAAAAAATATAAATTCTGACAAGAGCTGTCAGGGGTCCTTAATGGAGCATAAGTGTTCCATCCTCTGGTGGGAATAAAAGTAATTTCCACAGCATGGAAAATGGAAACAGACTTCTCTGATTGAAATTCCTCTTCCTCCTTTTAGAGGCCTTGTGAGGCCTGAACATCCGTGTCTGTTTCTACCCTGTTCTACATGTTGATTTTCATCATCCTCTACAGATATTTCAATGAACACTAGTTGTTGTTTGTTTCTTATATGCTCGATTACCCTTTGACTTTTCTTTCATTTATTCTCTCAGTTTAGTGGTATCCAAGTCATATTTGTCAGTTTCCTTTCTCTTATTTCTATTGTTTTTAACCAATCTGTGCAGCACCCTGGTGGTGCAGTGGTTAACGATTCCACTGCTAACCAAAAGGTCGGCAGTTTGAATCCACCAGGCGCCCCTTGGAAACCCTGTTCGGCAGTTCTACTCTGTCCTCTAGGGTTGCTAAGAGTCGGAATCGACTGGGCAGCAACAGGTTTGGTTTTTTGTGGTGCAGTAGAATACCACTCTATTGTTCTTTTTCCATCTACCTCTAGATGTGATGTCTACACAACACTGGGAATATGTCATAAGGATTTTTTTTTAAATAATATTTTACTGTGTTTTTGGTGAAAGTTTACACAGCAGTTGAGGTTCCCCTTCAACAATTTCTGCACAAATTGTTCAGGGACATTGGTTACACACTTCACAGTGCATGAAAGTAATCATTATTTCCATTCTGACTGTTCCATTTATGAGGATTTGTTTTAACCTCAGATATTAAATGAAATTATCCTCTCTCTTATTAATTAAGGAAAGATGTTAAATTATCTACGTGTTCTCCTGAACTGTCACTTTATCACAGAAGCAATGTAGTGGATTTACTCTCCTTTAGGCAGGCCTCCACTTCAGTCAACATTTAGAGCCTACATCAACAGCTCCTTCTTGAGTTTTTATTGCCTAGACATTTTTCTAGGGGAAATGGTCACACAATGGTTAAAGCACTCAGCTGCTAACCGAAAGGTCAGTGGTTTGAACCCACCAGCCACTCCGCAGGAGAAAGTTGTGGCAGTCTGCTTCCATAAAGATTTACAGCCTTGGAAACTCTATCGGGCAGTTCTACTTTGACCTATAGGATCACTATGTGGTCGCTGTGAGTCGGAATCAACTCAATGGCTGTGAGTTTTGGTTTTCTTAGACATTTCTCTAACTCCAGGTCTTTGCACATTTCGTTATAATACCTTTTTTTTGTATTTTTGAGCAGCCCTTTGAAATCTTCAGTTCCTTTACTTCATCATTTCTTCCATTCGCTTTAGCTACTCTACATTCAAGAACACATTTCAGAGTCTCTTCTGACATCCATTTTCGTCTTTTATTTCTTTCCTATCTTTTTAATGACCTCTTGCTTTTTTCATGTGTGATGTCCTTGATGTCATCCCACAGCTCACCTGGTCTTTGGTCATTAGTGTTCAATGTGTCAAATCTATTCTTGAAGTGGTCTGCAAATTCAGGTGGGATATACTCAAGGTCGTATTTTGGCTCTCATGGACTTCTAATTTTCTTCAGCTTGAACTTGCATATGAGCAATTGATGTTCTGTTCCAGAGTTGGCCCCTGGCAGTGTTCTGACTGACGATATATTTCACAGTTATAGTTGATTTGATTCTTCCGTTTTCCATCCGGCAAGGTCCATTTGTATAGTGGCTATTTATGTTGTTGAAAAGGGTATTTGCAATGAATAAGCATTGATCTTGCACAATTCTATTATGCAATCTCCAGTAGTGTTTCTATCACCAAGGCCGTATATTTTCCAACTACCAATCCTTGTTCTTTGTTTTCAATTTTTTCCTTCCAATCACTAGTACTTATCAATGCATCTTGATTGCATGTTTGATCAATTTCAGAACTGCATAAGTTGGTAAAAATCTTCAATTTCTTCACCTTTGGCATTAGTGGTTGATGCTTGGGCCTGACCCAAGCCATGATATTTTCAATATCCTCATATGCGTTTGAAAGCTGAACAATGAATAAGAAAGACTGAAGAAGGATTGATACCTTTGAATTATGGTGTTGACGAAGAATATTGAATATACTATGGACTGCCAGAGTGCTCTTTGGAAGCGAGGATGGCAAGACTTTGTCTCACATACTTTGTGCATGTTATCAGGAAGGACCAGTCCCTGGAGAAGGACATCATGCTTGGTAAGGCAGAGGATCAGTAAAAAAGAGGAGGACCCTCAACAAGATGGATTGACACTGTGGCTGTAACAAGAGGCTCAAACATTACAACGATTGTGATGATTAAGAAGGATGGTGCAGCGTTTCATTCTGTTATGCACAGGGTCATAATGCATCAGAACCAACTCGAGGGCACCTAACAACAACACTTTTATAAAAACTGTGAATGTGTACACATAGAAGGAAGGTGCAGCTTTATTTTGAAGCCTGCACCAAAAAAAGAAAAAAGAGTTAACATGAAGGCTCAGGTTAATGCCATTAGGGATCACCAATGAGCTAAAATTTATATATTATGCATATAAGGGAGTGTGTTGTTTCATATTAAAATGTGTTAATAGTTAATTTTTAATTAAGCTAAATGATTTTCAGAAGCCCTGAAACACTTCTAAGGAACTGAAATAATTTGCAAAACAGAGTTTAAAAGTCATTCTTCTACTTCTATACTATGTTCTTCATTCTTCATCAAAACTGTTTTCTCATCCCAATATCTATATTCTTTTGGTAAAATGGTTGTTGCCTCTTCTTTTTCTCTTCACATAGAATCACCAAATCATCTTATTCCTAACTTCAATGCATTTAAATTTCATTCTATCTTTTCTTTTTTATTGCATTGCCATTAGTGTTGTTTAGACTTATATTACCTCATATCTGGATTATCAGAGTAGCTTCTTATATGGCCTTCCTGTTCTCTTTTCTTCCATTTTATCCTGTACACTGCAAACTGATGGAAATACCATTATTCTCTCACTGATCTCTTTCTCAAAAAACTTCAATAACCTTCTACTGTCCAGAAAATAAATGATGATCTATTCTTCTTTACTTCTAAGGTTATTCTTTACTTAAATCCTTCACTCTTTATCTCTCCAACAGTGGACATACATGCACACACACATATACACACGCACAACTGAAATAAACAATTTCCTTCTCACCCAAAATCTACAAATATCCTATTCAGTCTTCAAAATCTGCTCTAAGATGTCCTTTTACATCTTTGTAACCAATCAGAATCACTCTAGTTTCTCCCTTCTCTGATTTCCTGTTGTCCCTGTGGTCTATACCAGTTGTATTGGCAGATAAGATTATACTGTTGAATGGTTCTTAGTGTTCCATACATGCATGGCTTCTCTAAACTATGTGGTGCATTCCTTGAAAAAAGGAACCTATTTATATTTTTTTCACCTCTCTCCCTTAACACACACACACACACACACACACACACACACACACACCCCCTCAGAGTGGCTAAAATATCTGGGCATGTGGTAGTAACCTCTCAGTTCACTTGAACATTATCGTATTTTAGTGTTCATATTCAGCACCAATCCTTTTATCATTTCCTTTCAGTAATTGTTTTTATTACTTCTATGACTTTCCCAAGAACTGTCTACAAATTCTGTATAATTTGCTTTGGCTATATTAAATTTAATGCAAGCCTTGGGATAGGGAAGAACTCTCAATACCAGTAATTTTCATACTCCCTTATGGAGTAGAAATAGCACAGTCTCCTTAATAAGAATTCTTTCTGGCAATGGAAGAACAGATTATAAATGACCTATCCCTGACACCTACTGATATGTGCCCTGAGGTAGACATTCCCTACCCTGCTCACACA
This sequence comes from Trichechus manatus latirostris, assembly GCF_000243295.1. Lineage (NCBI taxonomy): Eukaryota > Metazoa > Chordata > Mammalia > Sirenia > Trichechidae > Trichechus > Trichechus manatus. The sequence goes on from NW_004443995.1 coordinate 506,011, forward strand.
CTGACAACCAATGCCTGAAAGGGTTCCTAATGTGATTTTGTCATATATCTCAAATGGGTTGAAAGAAGGAAAAATCCATATAGGAGTTAAGATGAAAAGATCAAAATATTTTATTAAAATTTCAAAATTCTGTTCTGCAAAATTGCCATTATCGTAATAATAATTAAAATCATAATCATAATTAAAAGCAAATAACAATCTGATTTGACTGTGTGGGTCATAACAAATTATGGATAACATTGCGAAGAATGGGAATTCCAGAACACTTAATTGTGCCCATGAGGAACCTGTACTTAGACCAAGAAGCAGTCATTCAAACAGAACAAAGGGATGCTGCGAGGTTTAAAATCAGGAAAGGTGTGCATCAGGGCTGTATCCTTTCACCATATTTATTCAATCTTTATGCTGAGCAAATAACCCCAGAAGTTGGACTATATGAAGAAGAATGGGGCATCAAGATTGGAGGAAGACTCATTAACAACCTGCAATATGCAGATGACACATTCTTGCTTGTTGAAAGTGAAGAGGACTTGAAGCACTTACTGATGAAGATCAAAGACTACAGCCTTCAGTATGGATTACACTTCAACATAATGAAAGCAAAAATTCTCACAACTGGACCAATAGGCAACATCATGGTAAATGGAGAAAAGACTGAAGCTATCAAGGATTTCATTTTACTTGGATCTACCATCAACATCCATGGTAGCAGCAGTCAAGAAATCAAACGACTCATTGCATTGGGCCAATCTGCTGCAGAAGGCCTCTTTAAAGTGTTAAAAACCAAAGATGTCAATTTGAAGACTAAGGTGAGTTTGACGCAAGCCATGGTGTTTTCAGTTGCTTCACATGCATGTGAAAACTGGATGATGAATAAGAAAGACCGAAGATGAATGGATGCCTTTGAATTGTGGTGTTGGTGAAGAATATTGTATATACCATGGACTGCCAGAAGAACAAACAAATCTGTCTTGGAAGAAGTACAGCCAGAGTACTCATTGGAAGCAAGGATGGCGAGACTTTGTCTCACATACTTTGGATATGTTATCAGGTGGGATCAGTTCCTGGAGAAGGACATCAAGCTTGGTAAAGTAGATGGTCAGCAAAAAAGAAGAAGACCCTTAACGAGATGGATTGACAGTGGCTGGAACAATGGGTTCAAGCATAACAACAATTGTGAAAATGGCACAGGACCAGGCAGTGTTTCGTTCTGTTGTATGTAGGGTTGGTATGAGTCGGAACACACTCAATGGTGCCTAACAACAACAATCACATTTGGATTTTTTTCTTGCTCCCTCCATCGGATCAAACCTGGAAAAACTACTGAAGGGAGAAGGAAGCAAGGATCTGAAAAAGCAATACCAAACCTATGAGAGCCCCAGAGGCTAAGGGGATCTGGCAAAGAGTGAAGAGGGATGGTGGTGCAGGTGACAGCAAGTCTGGGCTAAGGACAGCCAGTTGCATCTATGAGAAAATAAGTTGGAGGAGAAGTTTTGTCCTTTCCTCTCCTCCACATTGCCTTGGATAATCATTCCCTACTCATTATCACAGAATTTCCCTACAGCCTAGGCTGCCTTACTTTGAGGGAGCAGATGAATACTGAAGAAAACACAGAGTAGTACAAAAATTCTGCCGGAGCAAAAAGGCAACATAAACAATTGTGGGCAGACTAGCTGACCTCGGGCATTCACTGTTTGCCTCCTTTCTGCCCTAAACAGAATGGTTTACATCAACCCGGGGAGATAACCTCTTTTTAGGCTCCTTCTACTTAAGGTGATTTTAAAGGTGAATCTTTCTGGATTTGATTTGCTTGATGGAGTGGCAGCAATCAAGGATGGTCTACAATGGCTCTGTAGTGCCTGGAGCAGTGTGTTCTCGCCGCCCCTCTTGCACTTTCCTTAAACCCACAGAGATGATAGGCACTGCCAAGCCTTTAGCTTTTTCCTCAATCCACATCACAGATGAGGGCAAGAAGACATTTTGAAAGAGCGTGAACTTACCAGCTGTCTTAGTTAGCTTGTGCTGCAGTAACAGAAATACCACATGAAGTGGCTTCAATGAACAGAAATTTATTTTCTCAGTTTAGGAGACCAGAAGTTCAAATTCTCCGTACAGTCTCTAGGGAAATGTGCTCTCTGTCCTCTCAGGGGAAAATCCTTGTCTCAATTTCTCTAGCATTCTTTTTGGCATTCCTTGGAGATCTCTGGCATATATCTTTCCCTCATTTGTGCTTACTTCTCTCTGTATATAATCTGCTTTTTTTATATCTCAAAACTGATTAGGTTTAAAACTCACCCTTTACTGAGACGGCCTCATTAACTTAATAAAGAAAAGCCTATACCAAATGTGATTACATCCACAGATATAGGGGTTAGGATTCCATCACATATTTTAGGGGACATAATTCAACCCATAACGTGAGCCAGTATGACTGAGCTCTTAGAAGAACAATTATTTTCAACAATGACTATCACATGAAACAGCTACTAAAATACACAACTGATTTTAAACAATCATGAGAAATACTCTTGAAGATATAAAAAAGAATATTGGTAATATGAAGTAGAAATGAGTCATAAAAAGGAAATGGAAATGTTAGTTCTGGAAAATAGAATAGATCCAACTGTTTAAGACAAATAGTACAATGGAAACAGTTTAAAAAATTAGTTAGTGCACTTGTAGATTATATTGAACTCTTCCCAAGGATAGCATGAAAGGGAAAAGAGGAAGGAAATATGTTTTAAAAGTTAAGGGATATGGAGGAGAGAAGCAGAACTACCAACATATGAGGAATAGGAGTAAGATAAAATGAAAAAAAAAAGAGAAAAATCAACATTTATAATGAAAAATGAAGACATCAGAAAATTCTAAAAGCTTTCTACAAAGAAGTTAACAATCAAATCCAAATGAAACTTCTTAACTGTAATTCTGGTGACAAGAAGATAATGGATTAATGTTTTTAAAGTATTTTTAAAAATCTGTTTTGAACCTTTAATTTTATAATTGCCATTTAAATGTGAGGCATACGCACAGACTACCTTTCTCAGCTTTCATTGAGGTTAGTTGTGGCCTAGTGATTATATTTTGGCCAATGGAATATGGGTAGAAATGTTACATACCACTTCCAGGCTTACCCTATAAAAGACATATGTGATCCTCAAGTTCCCCATATGTTGGGTGATATTGATGCCCAAGGCAAATTTAGGAGACATGTATGGAAGGTAGTATTGCCTCAATCAGTTCCAGTCCCTGAATGAACTTGTGGAACACATCACCTCTCCCTGGAGTTGATTCTTAATTTTGTGAGGAAGAAAGCATCCTCTATTGTGTTGAATAATTAATGTTTTGGGGATTATCTATAATAGCAGCTTACATTACCTTAAAGGAGTCCCTGGGTGGTGCAAATGGGTAAGTGCTCAACTACTAACTAAAAGGCTGGTTATCTAATCCAGCCGGAGGCACCTGGCAAGGAGGGTCTGGTGATCCATTTCTGAAAGATCATAGCCACTGAGAACCCTATGGAGCACAGTTCTACTCTGACACACATGGGGTCACCATGAGTTGAAATTGACTTGATGGCAACTGTTTTGTTTTTTTCTTCAATGTTACCTTAATACAAAGAATTTTATATTCTGATAAAGGAATAATAGAGGAGGAAGAGATAACCATCCTAAGCATGTATGTACCTCATGATACGCTTTCAAAAAATATAAAACAACTGAAGAACTGCAGAAAAATAGATAGCAATTGTACTTGGAGATTTTAGTTCATGTTCATCCCACTCCAAAACTGAGGTTTAAGCAGACAAAAAGTAAGAGGAGATAAAATCAACATCCTTGAACTATTTGATAAGGTTAGACTTTGTTAGACATGTAACTAACAAATAGAAAATGCCTATTCTTTTCAAGCACACATGGAATATTTTATAAAGTACATGAGGCATTAGGTTAGAGAGAAAACTTCATTTCCCAAAATTAGTATCTTGCAGACTATGATACCGTAATACAAACCATTATGCAATAAAATTAAAAATTAATAACAAAATGATAGATTTTAAAATCCAACATTTTCTTATTTTCAATTATTGCCTTTATCTACTTTAGGAATCCATGTTATGTAAGTCTCATGAAATAAACTGGAATTTTTGGCTCTTTTTATTTTTCCTGGAATTGCTTGTTTTAAGAGGAATTAAGTATTTCTTGGAAGTTGGTAAAACTCACCTCTAAAACCATCATAGTCTGGAGTTTAGGGAGAAGATAGTGTTTGGTGAATATATTAAATTGAGATTTATTGGTCATTCAAATTTTACATTTAAAATGTAATAAATTTATATTTAACAATGTAATTTATATTTACATTTAAAAAATTTTACTTTTATTAAAATTTTTCCTGGAAATGTATGATTTACTCTAGACTTTAAAATGAATTAGCATATAATTGTCCATGATATGTTTGCATTTATAGTTGTTTGTTTGCTTTAGTTTTGGAGTGTAATTACAGGGGATTGAGTTAATTATACTCTCAGTGCAAGAAACAATATCATTATGGTATTTAAGACTATTCTATTTGACTTCTTTATGTAATCCCTTTTACCTTTTGCCTAACTATATATCCTGCCCACTTTGACAAGCATTCAAATGTGCTTATTATGTTTATCTTTGTACTTGTTTTTTCTAAATGCCTGCTCAATAGCTGCACTTGTTTTCTGGATACTTCAAACGTGAAGTGCCGCAAGGAATTTTTTATTATCCACATTCCCAAAAAAACTCCTCCCCATTCTCCCAGTCCTAGTCAAACTACCCCAAATCTAGGAAGAATCTTTTTCCTTTTGTTTATATCCAATGACTATGCAAGTCTTAATCACTCTATCTTCAAAAATATCCCCAAATTATCCTTCTTTCATATCCCTCAATATTATAACCCTAAACCAAGACTCTATCACTGCTCATCTGAATTATTTCACTAATCTCCTAACCTATCTCCCTTGATTCTGTAATTTCCCTATCCTCATCTAAATACCATCGGAGCAGCCAAAGTAAGCATACATATTTTAATTTTAAGTAGTGTCATGATTTATACTTTGCATTTTTCACTGAGCTCAATGTTTTTACGATCCTTCTTCCATATTGCTATGTGTAGATCTGATCTGTTTCATCTAACTGCTGCATAATAATCTATGGTGTACTTCCACTGCATTCTATCTATCTACTCATCTGTCTGAACATTCTAGATTCCTCCACTTTCTTCCATCTCAAACGGCACTGCAATAAACATCCTTATACATGTCCTCTAAAGGGGCTGTGTGAGTATTTCTCCAGGATAAACGCCCAGGAGCAGGTAGATTATAAATTACGTATCTGTCAATTTGACTAAGTACTTCCAGATTGCTCCTACTATCAAAGCACAGTAGTTGCTATATCCCCACATCTCACCAACACTTGGCATTATCAAGCTTTCTAAATTTTGCAATTCTACAGATTTGAAATGATACCGTATTGATACTTTCTGGTTTGTTTATTTGTTTATTTATCACTTCCCTAGTCTCCTATTAGAATGCAAACTCAGAGTACCACATTAGAAATTGCAGTTCACAATGCCTATCACATCACTGTATTATGAATTTTGTTTTTTTCAGCTAATATAAGTTTTTTAACTTCAAAAATGATGATGAAAGTAAAGTATTTTATAATAAAATCAGTGTCTTATGATAATTTTTAGACAGAAATGAAGTGCCTTATTCTGACATAATCAACATATAGACATTTAATAATCAAAAGACATTGTTGATCTAACAGCATCTAAAGTAACCTGCATCTCTAAACAAAAGAATGGCTTTTCAATTCATATACTAACACTAATCACTGTCTTAAAATTATTTTTAAAATCCCTATTGTTCTTAGCATGGTGAATATATTTGACATTTTCTATTTTATCTACTGTTTTTTTAACTGTACCAAAATTGTATTGCTGAGTTGTAAAATTAAATCTACAAGTACTTTCATTATAACACAAATGATTATTATTGAAATATTGCGTGTAGATATAGTTGGGATTACTCTGTAATATTTCAGCTAACATAGTATAAACTAGAAAACCAAACCAGTTGCCATTGAGTCAATTTCAGCCCATAAACACCACCACCCAGGGTTAGAATTTAAAAAAAAAAAAAAAACTCATTGCCATCATATCGATTCTGGCACATAGCGAGTGACCCCATAGGACAGACTAGAACTGCCCCAAATGGCTTCCAAGGAGCAACTGATGGATTTGAACTACTGACCTTTTGGTTAGCAGCAGAGCTCTTAACCACTGCACCACCAGGGCCCTCTAATGTAGAATAGTAATCATTTATTTGTTGTTATGATGATTTCATAATTTAGAACGTTAATTACTTTTAAATTTAGAGAACTTTTAGATGCGTATTGTTTTAAAATCAAACTTTAAGATAAAGTATTAAGGGCTATATTATTTCATCCAAGATGTCAGGATTTAAAAAAGAGCTGCTAGAATAGAAATTGCAAGAATAATATTTTATATCATTGAATAAAATTGATTGAATACTAGGGAGAAGAAAGAAAAACATACAGAGCTATTACTTTCAGCAAACTATAGTACAAATATGTCACTGCTAGAGGACCTTCTACCTCCCTATCAACCATTTTTAATGAATTTCAAGAAAAACTGTAGGAAAAAAAATGGGTGATCTCTTTCACCAAATATACTTTCTACTGATTCAGATATGTGGTCATGTAACTGGAATATTCAACTAAAGGATAGTCTTGTTGAAAATTATCCTTCACAAGTTGGAAATATTAATATCTCAAAAGACATTACAAGTAGGAAGTTTTCAATAACTTATCACACATAAGTTCTTCCAAATGTTAAAAAAAAAAAAAAGGTCACTTAATTCTGGCTGTCCCTCAAGGGATTCTGTGTATTTATCTATATTGAAAACCGTTCAGTAAAAGGTTGGGAAATCTGAACAGGTTATGTGAAAACGAGGCAAAGTATTGACATGCTGGTATTGAGTGCACAATGTTTACAGTTCAGTTTTACGAGATAGTGTTTACCATTCAGTGAACCATCCACAAAACTTTGATTATGGTAATAGGAATTTTCTTAATATGGCATGGGGTATATTAGATTATTGTTAAAAAATATTTCCTCCCTTACCCCTTCCCTCTTTTAGTGGAGTGTATTTCCCTACATCCTTGAAATTAGGCTGGGCCAACATGATCAAAGTCTTGAAAAGCACTTGGTAATTAGACTTGCTCTCTTGCACTTTTGCCTTCACCATGAAAAGAATGCTCAGATCTCAATGGAGGAAGAGAGACAATGGTGCAGAGGCACCCCATCTAACCCGCCCAAGCCAGGCCCATTCCGTCAGCCAACCACAGCCAACCTGCAGATATGTGTGTGAGCTACATGGATAGCAGAGGTATCTAGCTGCACCTGGCCTAAATCAACTAACCCTCAGCCAGTCCAGAGTCACCTGAACAAAATAAATTCTTATTCTCATATGCCACTGAGATTTTGTGGTTGTTTGTTACATAGCAATATCTAGCCAACAGAAGACAGAAGCCATAGTAAAATTTAGTAATGGTACAGTAAAACATATTTGTGCAGAATGCAAATATCAGCAACAAATAATACAACAGATTATTCAGGGAATGAATTACAAAACTGAATAATTTAAAATAAAAGCAAGTGTGATGAATTATTTATTTTCAAAATGTAAGACATTCTAAATATTACTCAATTTTTTAGATACAACTTCTGAGTAAAGTGATGTAAAAGAGAGCAATTAGAAGATAATTTGAGGAATTTTGTCTAATAGATAACACAACTGGAAGAGCAATATATGCATTTATGTAGATTACAGGCAGTCCCCAGGTTACAAACATCTGACTTACGTACAACCCATAGTTACAAACCAAATCTCGTAAAGCCCATTATATTAAAAATTTGAGGTACATACAATGGTTCATAATAACAAACAGGCACAACTTTGCAAAATGCATCAAAATATTATTATTCTTATTACTGTATGTTTTGGATTGAATTGTGTCCCACAAAAATGTGTATCAACTTGGTTAGGCCATGATTCCCAGTATTGTGTGGTTGTCCCCCATTTTGTGATTTGATAATCCTATGTGTTGTAAATCCTAACCTCTATGATGCCATCTTCTCCTGGATCTTCTTTCTTGGTGTTATGAGGTCCCTCGCCTCTCTGCTGACTTCTCTCCTTTTTCTCTCGAAAGAGATTGACTCAAGATGCAGCCTAGTTCTGCAGGACACAATCTACAGAACTAGGTTGTATCTTGAATTAATCTCTTTTGAGAGATAAAGGAGAGAAGCCAGGAGAGGAGAGGGACCTCATACCACCAGAAGAAAGAGCCAGCAGAAGATGGCATCCTTTGGAGCCGAGATCCCTGTGCTGAGAAATTCATAGACCCAGGGGAAGATTGATGACAAGAACCTTCCCCCAGAGCTGACAGAGAGAGAAAGGCTTTCCCTGGAGCTGGCACCCTAAATTTGGACTTCTAGCCTCCTAAACAGTGAGAGAATAAATTTCTGTTTGTTAAAGCCACTCAAGGTATTTCTGTTATAGAAGCACTAGATAACTAAGACATGTATTATTATGTTGAAGATGTTTTAGTGTATCTGGAAGTGTTTCTTTAATTTTTTCATGCATAGAAAAGTACACTATGTACTATACACAAGACAGACATTTGACTAACTGACATTAGGTACAAACCATACCTACCTGTTTCAACTTATGTACAAATTAGACTTAAAGACAGATTTAAGAACAGAACATGTTCATAATCTGGTGACTGCCTATACAGGTAGTCCCCAATTTATGACATATTTGTATTGAACCACACTTACAACCTTCCTTTTTTTGGTATGTCTTATTAGTAATATGTACTACATACAATATTGCAACACATAATTTGCTAATGTCATCATAGCTGTAGGTTTATATGAAATGTTTCCAAACACCAAAGACAAATAAAGATCAGATTTATAAAGATACTGATAATAAAAGGCAAAAACAATGAAAACTAAAAAAATGAAGTGAAGTATTCAACTTACGTCAGAACCGACTTACAATGGAGTGATCAGAATGGAGCTCCATGGTAAATCACAGACTACCTATACTTAAAAAAAAACATTATCTACATAAAAAGAACTTGAAGGACCAGGAATATGACAGTGTTCTAAATATGCTATAAAAATTTGATAGAATAAAAAATTTATTATAAAGATATTCTATGGCATTTTGTATTTCTCTTTGAGTGCATACTTTAAACTTATTTGTCAACACAGAAGCAAAAATACCTTTGACATCATTGCTATAATAATAGAACTGTTATCCAGTGAAAAGCTGGAATTTGTTGAAAAGACATTTACCAAACTAATTTGCACCCATTTTAGAATATATGATACAAAAATTTAAGATGATGCCATCAAGTCCCTAAAATTTAAGTTAGTAGAATACTTAGTACATTAAAAAAAATTTTTTTATTGTACTTCAGGTGAAGGTTTACAGAACAAATAGTTTCTCATTAAACGGTAATACACATCTTGTTTTATGACATTGGTTAAAAACCCCACAACATGTCAACCCTCTCCCTTCTTGACTTTTTTTTTTGGGAAAACATACATAGCCAAAGATACACAATTTCAAAAATTTCTACATGCACAATTCAGTGACATCGACTACACTCTTCCAATTGTGCTGCTATTCTCACTTTAGATGAAGGCTTACAGAACTAAATAGTTTCTCATTTAACAGATACTACACATGTTGCCCTATGACAATGGTTAACAACCTCACAACACATCAACATTATCTTTACTCAACCTTGGGTTCCCTATCACCAGCTTTCTTGTTCCCTTCTGCCTTCTGGCTCTTGTCCCTGGACTGCTGTGCCTCATTAGTCCCATTTGGTTTTATGGGGCTGTCCACTCCCCAGCTGAATGGTGAACCTCGGAAGTGACTTCACCACTGAGCTAAAAGGGTGCCTGGGAGCCATACTCTCGGAGTTTCTCCTGTCTCCTTTAGGCCAGTAAATCTGGTCGTTTTTTTGTGAGTTAGAATTTTGTTCTACAACCTTCTCCAGCTCTGTCCAGAAACCTCTGTTGTGATCCCGGTCAAAGCTGTCATTGGTGGTAGCCGGGCACCATCTAGCCGTACTGGACTCAGTCTGGTGGAGGCCTTGGTAGCCGTGGTCCATTAGTCCTTCGGACCAATCTTTTCCTTGTATCCTGTTCACTTCATTCTCCCTTGCTCCCGAAGGGATGAGACCGGTGGAGTATCTTAGATGGCTGCTCACAGGCTTTTAAGACCCCAGACGCTACTCACCAAGGTAGAATGTAGAACATTTTCTTTATAAACTGG
>NW_004443995.1:520669-521798 GCF_000243295.1 Trichechus manatus latirostris
TCACTCTCCATCTCTTTATGGGTGCATTGAGTCCATTTACATTCAGTGTAATTATTGATAGATGTGAGTTTGTTGCTGTCATTTTGTAGTGCTTTTTTTGTGATGCTGACATTTTCTTTATTCTTACTCTCTTGTGCTGAGTTACTTTTGTTTGTGGATTTTTTTTTTTTCATTTCTTTTGTTTTTGCTGAGACCTTATGTTTTTCCTCTGTATTTTTAGGAGTACGTTTGTTAACTTTCTTTGTGGTTACCATGAAATTTACCCTTATCTTTCTAAGTCTATTATTACTTGGTATCGCCTTGCCTTCCTCTCCAATAGAAGGTTCTCTACCTACACCATTTACTCCCTCTTTTATAGTTCTGATGTTGTTCTCATTTACCGATTTACTGCTTTGATTCCTTGTTGTATTTCTTTTGGTTTTGAATAGTCCTTGAGAGTTCACTTCCTAGATTGGTATCTGGCTGGTACCATTCTGCATCCTAGTCTTCCTGTGAGCTGAAGTTGTTTGTTCTCAGATTGAAGAACTCCTTTAATAATTCTTGTAAGTTTAGTTTGGTTTTTACATATTCCCTTAATTTCTGTTTATCTGGAAATGTCCTAATTTCACCGTCATACCTGAACGAGAGTTTTGCAGGATATATTATTCTTGGCTGGCAATTTGTTTCTTTCAAGGTTTTATACATGTCATCATTTTGCCTTCTTGTCTTCATGGTTTCTGCTGAATAATCTGAGCTTAGTCTTATTTTTTCTCCTCTGTATGTGACTTCTTGTTTTTCAAGATCTGCTCTCAAGATTCTTTTTTTGTCTTTGGTTTTGGCGAGTATGATTATCATATGCCTTGGTGATTTTTTTTGAGGTCTAGCCTATATGGGGTTCGTTGAGCTTCTTGGATGGCCAGCTTTTCATCTTTCATGATATTGGGTGAGTTTTCTGTCAGCAGTTCTTCAATGATCCTCTCTGTGTTTTCTGTTTTCTCCTCCTGCTCTGGAACTCCAATCACTTGCAAATTTTTCTTTTTGATTGTATCCCATATAACTCTCAGGGACTCTTCATTTTTCTTTGTTCTTTTTTCTGAGTTTTCCTCAAACAGAGTTGTATCCAAGTGTTTGTCTTCAATTCCACTGATCC
>NW_004443995.1:523683-525352 GCF_000243295.1 Trichechus manatus latirostris
TCTGTCAGTTTTCTCACTCCATTTGGTGCTTGGCTGAGTTCTTTATCTCTTCATTGATGTTTGAGGGTTTCAGGATTGTTGTATTCTCTGTTCGGCTTAGTTTTTCAGATCTTTTCTGTGGAGGGTTGGCGTGATTCTTCTGCCTAGAGTGCCATTTTTCCAGAAGTCTGCTTAGTAATTTTTAAAGAAACTGTTGATAGGAAGATATCAATTCTAAAATGCAAGCAACATGTCCTTTAGAATATGTCCACTAGTAAATTTCCTAGTACAGTACCAACTTGGCATTATATTTCAATTAAAATTAGTAATTTAAGCAAAGTTATGCTGAATAAAGTCCAACATACATACTGTCTTGGGAAACATTAAAAGGAATAAGCAGTTATTTGAAGAAAATTAATAGTTTATGAAAACATGTAATTGATGCTAAAACAAAAGATGCTAAATATTTAGGCAATTTTTCAAACCTAGAAAAAAAGGAATAACTTTAACTTCAACTCAATACCCCAAGATCAGCTTATCTGTAATCTAAAAACAAATTTAAGTATCTGAAAAAACTAAGCCAAACAGAGAAAACAGCAATCCTGGAACCCTAAAACAACAAATGAAGAAATAAAGAACTCAGTCAAGCACCAAATGGAGAGAGAAAACTGACAGAGAATGGAGAGCGAGAAGAGGTTCATGCAGAGGTCCCCTATCAGCCAACGTAGCACAGATCTGCCATCTTGGACTCCTATCAGAGACCAGCAAATAGAGGATACGAGAAAGCAGCTTCACAGAGCTTCCAGCAGGAGACAGAACAACTGGTAAACAGCAATATATGCTTTCCCATCCCCTACCCTTCTTCACCCCCACTTGGCCTCCTCTGCATCCCACGGCCACAGTCTCTTGGCCAGGAAGCACCGGCTGCTTGCATTCCACTCATCCACACTGGCTGGCTCCCTGAGTGCCATTTGTTTGCTGCTGGTGTTGCTTTTTTCCACTTCTTTTGATTTCTTCCTTATCTCTCACCACCTCCCCCTCCTTTCGCTCAAATACCTGGCTCCGTGCTTCAGCTTTGCTTCTGCCTAGGTGGCTGTGGAGCTCTGTTCGAGTATGGAACTGCTTCCTGGCTGCCACTCTGGTGGGATCCCAGGGCTTTTATTTGTTTGTTTGTTTTGAATTGTTTGTTTTCTTTTCCTTTTCTCGAGTTGGGAGCCTGTTCTGTCCGGGCAGTGCTACGCAGCTTGGGACCTACCCCCTCAGCTTGCACAGATGCACAGAGGGATCCCTGAGCATATTTCTTTTTTGGTTTCACTTTTTTTTTTTCTGTTTTTTGGGGGGCTTTTCTTGTTCTTTGTTTTTTTAATTTATTTTGTTTTCTTTTCCCTCTTTTTCTCTTTTTGTCTTTCTTCATTACTCAGACTTTCATCTCTCTATACCTTCCTTCTCTTTCTGTTCCCTGAATACCTGGTGCTGAATTCCTCCATGCCTTCTAGCCAGGCTGTACTGCAACACCTGAGAACAATTTCCCCAGACCTCTTACCACACCAGTGGGATCCCTAGGAGCTTTGCTGTTCTTTTTTTCCTTCTAATTTTTATTTATTCATTTTTTTCTTCTTATTTCCCTTTTTGTTTTTCTCCATTTCATAGTCTCTCATCTCTCCACTCCAACAGCAAGCTCCCCTAGCAC
>NW_004443995.1:526553-533319 GCF_000243295.1 Trichechus manatus latirostris
ATTAGGTCATTTGCAGATAAACAGAAATTAAGGGACTATGTAAAAACCAAACCAAACTTACAAGACTTATTAAAGGAAGTCCTTTGATCTGAGAACAAACAACATCAGACCACAGGCTGAATATAGGACACAGGATTGTACTAGCCAGATACCAACCTAGGTGAACTCTTAAGGAGTATGCAAAACCAAAAGAATTGCACAAGGGAACCAGAGAGGTTAATCTGTAAATGACAACAGCATCAGAACAATAAAAGAGGGAATAAATGGTGTAGATAGAGAACCTTCTAATGGAGAGGAAGTCAAGAGATACCAAGTAGTAATATAGTGTTTTAAATCTAGGAAGATAAGGGTAAATTTCACGGTAACCACAAAGAAAGTTAACAAACCTACTCATCAGAATAAAGAAGAAAAACATAAAGTCTCAGTAAAAACAAAACCTACAAAAACAAAAGAAATGAAAAAAATCCACAAACAAAAGGAACTCAGCACAGGAGAGTAAGAGGAACAAAAGTGGAGGACATTATGCTGAGTGAAATAAGTCAATCACAAAAGAAAAAATATTGTATGAGACCTCTACTGTATAACTGATGTAAAAGTTTATACACAAAAGGAAACAATCTTTGTTGGTTAAGAGGGATGGGAGGAGTGGGGAGGGGAACTAAATAGATACGTTGTAACTTTGGTGAAGGGTAAGACAGCACACATTACTGGGGAAGCCAGCACAGCTTGTGCAAGGAAAGGTCATGGAAGCTCTGTAGACACTTCCAAACTCCCTGAGGGGCTGAATTGCTGGGTGGAGGACTGTGGGGACCATGGTCTCGGGGAACATCTAGCTCAATTGGCATAACACAGTTTATAAAGAAAATATTCTACATTCTACCTCGGTGAGTAGTGTCTGGGGTCTTAAAAGCCTGTGAGCAGCCATCTAAGATACTTCACGATGTAGAACAGAATTCTAACTCACAAAAAAAGACCCGATTTACCATTCTGACAGACTGGAGAAACTCTGAGAGTATGGCCCCAGGACACCCTTTTAGACCAGTGATGAAGCCCCTCCGGAAATTCACCATTCAGCCGGGGATTGGACAGACTCATAAAACAAAACAGGACTAATGAGGCACAGCAGTCCAGGGACAAGGACTAGAAGGCAGGAGGGGACAGGAACGCTGGTAATATGGAATCCAAAGTTGAGAAGAGACAGTGTTGACATGTCATGAGGTTGTTAACCATTGTCATAGGGCAATATGTGTACTAACTGTTTAATGAGAAACTATTTGTTCTGCAAATCTTCATTTAAGGTACAAACAAAAAAGAATTATCTATGTGAGATCAGATTGACAACAGCAACTCAAATGGTTTGATGGGAAGCCTAGGGGACAGTGAGTTGAAGATAATGGTGATGGAATAATTTGTAGAAACTTTCAAAATGGTGTAACTTTGGCCATGTGTATTTTCACCAAAAAAAATGTCCTCGAGGTGGAGAAGGGAGAGTGTTGACGTGTCATGGGGTTGTTAACCAATGTCATAAAAGAATATGTGTACTAACTGTTTAATGAGAAACTATTTATTCTGTAAACCTTCATCTAAAGTACATTAAAAAAATAAATTTAAAATCAATTTATTCTTCTAATTATATAAAATTATAATATTTTTAAAAGATAGGCTTATGATTCTGAAAAAATATTGTGGATTGCCATTGTTCTAGATGACATAGATATACATAAAATTAAAATGAACTAGTTTAATAAAATAAAAATTCACAGTTGAAATTGCTGAACATAATAAAGAATATGACATTGACGTACATCAATGTATAAGGAAATACAAAAATATTTTGAATATAGTAAAGTTCATACTGAAGTATTTTAGCATATTTACTGCAATGTTTTACTAGACAAAATTCTGAATACTTCTGCAGCTCTCAAACGTAGTTTACTTTGCAAAATTCATCCCCAAGAGAGAACATAACTTCTCAAAATTATTTCTGAGAAGCTACTGAAGGTCTGTAATGTTATGAGAAAGACTGTTAAATCTAGCTTTCATTTCTATAGACAAGGCAATAGTGGGGCAAGTAAGCATGGATGCTGTCATAAAGAATTCTATGCACGAAAGCAAGATTTGTAACTATTTTATGACAGTTGTTATATCCTAGACACTTTTCCCTATCTATAACCAATTTCTGTCTTCATCAAGAATTGTTTACTTTTTAAGGAACAGAATCCACTCAACCTGGTTTACATTAAAAAGGGAAATTTTGTTTTAGGAGAAAGGGATATTTTATGGGATGAAAGAACTGGGAATGAGGGCAGTCTTCATGAGGCACAAACAAGGTCCTGGAGAGCAATCAGAAATAAAGAGTGTCCATCTGAGATACATCTATTGGTCCCATCCCATCCGGAGCAAAGGAGAATGAAGAAAACCAAAGACACAAGGAAAATGTTAGTCCAAAGGACTAATGGACCACAAGTACCACAGCTTCCACCAGCCTGAACCTAGAATAACTAGATGGTGTTGGGCTACTACCATTAGCCATTCTGACAGGGATCACAATAGAGGGTCCCGGACAGAGCAGGAGAATAATGTAGAACAAAATTCAAATTTGCCAAAAAAAAAAAAACAGACTTTCTGGTCTGACAGAGACTGGAGGAACCCGCGATACTGTGGCCCCCAGACATACTTTTAACTCAGTACTGAAGCTACTCCCAAAGTTCACCCTTCAGCCTAGGATTAGACAAGTCTATAAAACAAACAATAACACACGTGAGGAAAGTGCTTCTTAGTTCAATCATGTATACGAGACCAAATGGGCAACACCTGCCCAGAAGCAAAGACAAGAAGACAGAAAGGGACAGGAAAAATGGACTGAGGGAAACTGGTGTAGGGAAGGGGAGAGTGTTGACACACTTCAGGGATTGCAACTGATGTCACAAAACAATTTGTGTATGAAACGTTGAATGAGAAAATGATTTGCTCTGTAAACTTTCACCTAAACCACACACACACACACACACACACACACACACCCACCCACCCAATCGAGGTGTCCGGGAACTCTCTTTCTGAAGCCACATGATCACTTTTCTCTGCTCCTCAGAAAGCATGCTTAAACCTTCTTTCTCTCTCTCTCTGCAGGCCAACATTCTCTACTACCCTTGTACATGGGCAAATAATCAAGTGTGGTATTTATTTAATTCTCTTTATCCCATTTCCAAGTTACTGAAAGGTAGGCTGTGACTGGCCCAGCTTATGTCTGCCAGTTCTGACAGAGGGGGCTGGGCAATGTGGTAAGTACCCACTCAGCACAGTTGTGGGTTCTCACTCCACAGGCAGCACAGGTAGATGTCTCATAAATGAGCCCAACTACTTCATCTCTTATCACAGGGGCCATTTTTCTGCTCTGCTTTAGAGAGAAGTCACCCTGCCCTGCACAAGACCAAAGTATTTTTCCTTTAAACTTTAACGTTGGATTTCTCATCTAGTTACTGATCTTTTGTAGCCCATACAAACCCTATCATTTTTACAGTTTTCAGAGGGACATAAATAGGACTCATTTCATGTTTAGAACCCCAAATTCTTGGAGATCCAAGAACACAGTAAATTAAGGGAGGACTTTTGTATAAAAGATTAGTATTGACCTCATGGGTCCCCTGACAGAGTCTCAAGGGACCTCCAGGAGCGCGTGGACCACATGCTGAGAACTGCATCATTCAATTCTCCTAAGAGTTTATTTTAAAAATAAAGAGATTTCTCATTGAACTAAAGAACTGGAACTGGAAATGAAAGAAAGGCTATTGCATATGAGTGACTGGATAGAAGAGGTTAGGGAGCTGAAGCATGGAATCAAGCTTACAAAGTTTTTGATCCTCCAATGCCTCATGGAATTATGCCTGAGTCTATGCAAGAGAACTTGTAGACAGAATCTGAAGGAGCTGTTTACATAAGGATTCTATGAAACATGGGAGCTTTGTCATCCTATGACAAGGTATCATGGCTTCAAGGCATGGAGGACCTCAATTTACACAGGGCTATTGGAGCATCAAGGAGCCCTTGCTGGTAAAGGCTTAAGCAGTAGGCTGCTAACAAAATGTCGGCAGTTTGAACACTTCAGCCACTCTTTGGGAGAAAGATGTAGCGGTCTGCTTCCGTATAGATTACAACCTTAGAAACCCTATGTGGTAGTTCTACTCTATCCTATAGGGTCACTATGAGTCAGAATCAACTCGACAGCCATAGGTTTTGGATTTTTTAATGGAACGTCAAGAAATAGAACCCTTGACATAGATGTCAGCATTCTCAGGGCAGGGACTGACAGTTGTATCAGTTGTGAGATGTCCTCATGGTGTACAGAGAAAAATGGGCATCTGTGAGAAATCGAAGCAGGACGAGGTATACAACATATTCATGGTCTCATGTGTGACATCCTCAGAGAGGCTTAGCTGTAATTTCATAAGATTTTAAGTGTTTCTAAAGATACTAAATTATCAGGTGGCTCCAAAAAACCAGGCAAAAATTGGGGTCACCTCATTTGTATTCATAGATAAAAAGGATTAAATTAAGTGATCATCTTCTACTTGACAATTTTTCCTCTTTTTTACTTTCACGACCAAGAAAAACATTTGGTTGGCACATTACATTTTTTTATCAAGTAATTTCAAGTTTAATATTTACACTTTCTCAATCAACCCACGTGTCTTATTAACTATTAAATACTTTTGGTGCTCCACTCTCAATTTGCTAAGGGATAACTGACAAGATCCATATTTCTGCCCGTTCCAAAGAAAGGTGATCCAACAGAATGCAGAAATTATCAAACAATATCATTAATATCACATGCAATTAAAATTTTGCTGAAGATAATTAAAAATGATTGAAGCAGTACATCAACAGGGAACTGCTGGAAATTCAAGCTGGATTCAGAGGAGGACATGGAATGAGGAATGTCATAGCTGATGTGAGATGCATCTTGGCTGAAAGCAGAGACTATTGGAAGGATGCTTACCTGTGTTTCATTGACTATGCAAAGGCATCCGACTGCGTGAATCATAACAAATTATGGATAACATTGTTAAGAATGAGAATTCCAGAACACTTAATTGTGCTCATGCAGAACCTGTACATAAACCCAGAAGCAGTATTTCTAACAGAACAAGTGAGATACTTCGTGGTTTAAAATCAGGAAACGTGTGTGTCAGGGTTGTATCTTTTCACTATACTTATTCAATCTGTATGCTGAGCAAGTAATCTGAGAAGCTCAACTACATGAAGAAGAATGCAGCATCAGGATTGGAGGAAGACTCATTAACAACCTGCAGTATGCAGATGAACACAACCTTGCTTGCTGAAAGCGAAGAGGACTTAAAGCACTTACTGATGAAGATTAAAGACAACAGCCTTCAGTATGGATCATACCTCAACATAAAGAAAACAAAAATCCTCAAAACTGGACCAGTAAGCAACATATGATGAACAGAGAAAATATTGAAGTTGTCAAGGATTTCATTTTACTTGGATCCACAATCAACGCCCATGGAAGCAGCAGTCGAAAAATCAAACAGTGCATTGCATTGGACAAATCTGCAGCAAAAGTCCTCTTTAAAGTGTTAAAAAGCAAAGATGTCACTTTGAGGATTAAGGTATGCCTGACCCAATCCATGGTATTTTCAATGACCTTATATGCATGGGAAAGCTGGACAACGGTAAGGAAGACTGAAGAAGAATTGATGCATTTGAATTATGGTGTTGGCAAAGAATATTGAATATACCATGGACCGCCAGAAGAATGAACAAATCTGTCTCAGAAGATGTACAGCCGGAATGCTCCTTAGAAGCAAGGAGGGCGAGACTTCATCTCACATACTTTGGACATGTTATCAGGAGGATCAGTCTCTGGAGAAGGACATCATGCTTGGTAAAGGGTCAGTGAAAAAGAGGAAGACCTTCAACGAGATGGATTGACACTGTGGCTACAACAATGGGCTCAGACATAGCAACAATTGTGAAGATGGCACAGGACCAGGAAATGTTTTGATCTGTTATACACAGAGTTGCTATGAGTCAATGGCACCTAACAATAACAACAACTAACAAGATTATGGTCCCTTCTGTCTGACAGGAAACAAGTCAGAAAATGGGCCATACTTCTTGATTCTATTTCCTAGAATTGGTTCAAAATTCTTACAATGAATTTTGAATTGCCCTTTTCCTGGCAGAAGACACTTGAGTTTACAAAGTATTTTTAAGCCCAGCTTGTGGAACTCCAGCATGAGAGTCCCTATGAAACCACAGGATATATCAAATATGAAACACTCAACTGCTGGCTAATTTATATTGATTGGAGAGCTCTTTTCCTACTGAGGAGAAAAACAATTATCTCTTGACCTTGGTTTTCATAATCTTCACTGCTAAAATAATCCAAATCATTTTTGCTCCATAACAATTTCCAAAAGCAAGAGAGAAAATGTGTTGCCAAGGAAACTGGTGATGTATGTGTGTGTAGGGGGTTATGAAACCTGGCCGTGCAGCTGTGATTTCTCTTGCCTTCATCTCTTGACCTGCAGAGACTCACAAAAGCTTCTCTATGAGACTGAGAAGACATGAAGACACTGGTAAATTCCTCATGGCCCTCAGACTGTACTTCATGCCATTTATCTCAATCACATATATTTTTTTTTTTTTTTTTAATATTTTATTGTACTTCAGGTGAAGGCTTACAGAACAGATAGTTTCTCATGTAACAGTAACACACATGCTGTTTTATGACATTGGT
>NW_004443995.1:542812-563307 GCF_000243295.1 Trichechus manatus latirostris
CGGCGTGGTGCTTCTGCCTAGACCGCCATCTTGCCGGAGCATCAATCACATATATTTTTAATAACTTCCTTGGTGGCAACAAGAAATCTCGCAGAATGAGCAAGTAGGGGGCACAATTTTCCGGCCGTTTTACTTCATGTATGGAAGATAATTTACTCACAGTCATAATGTATATGGAAAAGAATGTGGAAGAAATACTTTTTAAAAAAAATACACATTTTATTTTGTTGTTGTTGAAAATATACACAGGAGAACATACACCAGTTAAACTATTTCTACATGTACAGTTCCATGACATTGGTTACATTCTTCAAATCGTGCCACCATTCTCACCCTCCTTTTCCAAGTTGTTCCTCCCTCATTAACATTAATTCAAACTCACTGCCCCCTAAGTTTCCTATGTAATCTTTCCAGTTGTTCTTGTCAATTTGATCCCGTAGACAGTTCTTAAAAGTGCACAATGCTCAAGGCAGATGTTCTTTACCAATTAAGCTAAACTACCGTTTGGGTTAAAGACTATTTTAGGGGATACTTTTGGTTTAAGGTTTAAAGATTATCTCAGGGCAATAGTTTTGGGAGTTCATCCAGCATCAATGGCTCCAGAAAGTCTGGATTCCATGAGAATTTGAAATTCTGTTCTGCATTTTTCCCCTTTTAATTAGAATTCTTATATAGAATCTTTGATCAAAATGTTTAGTAATGGTAGCTGGGCACCATCCAGTTCTTCTGGTGTTATGGCAAAAAATAGCCAGTGACTTTTTTTTTTTAATGTTTTTAAATTGTACTTTAGATAAAGGATTACAGAACAAATAGTTTCTCGTTAAACAGCACACATATTGTTTTATGACATTGGTTTTACAACCCCACAACATGTCAACACTCTCTTTTCTTGAACTTGGGTTCCCTATTACCAGCTTTCCTGTCCCCTCCTCCTTCTAGTCCTTGTCTCTGGGCTGTTGTTCCCCATTTGTCTCGTTTTGTTTTATGGGCCTGTCTAATCTTTGGCTGAAGGGTGAACCTCAGGAGTGACTTCATTACTGGGCTAAAATGGTGTTCAGGGCCATACTCTTGGGGTTTCTCCAGTTTCTGTCAGGCCAGTAAGTCTGATTTCTTTTTGTGAGTTAGAATTTTGTTCTATGTTTTTTTCTAGCTCTGGCTGGGACCTTCTGTTGTGATCCCTGTCAGAGCAGTCAGTGTTGGTAGCTGGCACCATCTAGTTGTACTGGACTCAGTCTGGTGAAGACCATGGTAGTTGTGGTTCATTAGTCCTTTGGACTAATCTTTCCCTTGTATCTTATTTTCTTCATTTTCTCTTCCTCCGGAAGGGGTGAGACCAGTGGAGTATCTTAGATGGCTGCTCACAGACTTTTAAGATCCCAGACGCTACTCACCAAGGTAGACTGTAGAGTATTTTCTTTATAAACTATGTTATGCCATTTGAGCTAGATGTTCCCCAAGACCATGGTCCCCACAGGCCTCACCAGCAATTCGATCCCTCAGGGAGTTTGGATGTGCCTAAGGAGCTCCCATGACCTTTCCTTGTACAAGTTGTGCTGGCTTCCCCAGTATTGTGTACTGTCTTACTCTTCACCAAAGTTACCACTTATCTATTGTCTATTTAGTGTCTTTCCATCCCCACCCCTCCCATCCCTCATAACTGCCAAAGATTCTTTCTTTTTGTGTGTAAACCTTTCATGAGTTTTTACAGTGGTGGTCTCATACATTATTTATCCTTTTGTGATTGACTTATTTCACTCAGCATAACACCCTCCAGGTTCGTCCATGTTATGAGATGCTTCAAAGATTCATCATTGTTCTTTATAGTTGCATAATACTCCATTGTGTGTACGTTCCATACTTTGTTTATCCGTTCATCTGTTGATGGGCATCTCAGTTGTTTCCATCTTTTTGCTATTGTGAACAATACTGCAAAGAACATGGGTGTGCATATGTCCATTCTTGTGACGGCTCTTATTTCTGTAGGATATATTCCTAGGAGTGGGATTGCTGGATCATATGGTATTTCTATTTCTAGCTTTCTGAGGAAGAGCCATATCATTTTCCAAAATGGTTGTATCATTTTGCATTCCCACCAACACTGCATAAGAGTTCTGGTCTCCCCACAGCCTCTCCAATATTTGTTACTTCCAGTTTTTTTGAATCGTGCCATATAATGTCAGAGTGAGATGGTATCTTATATCTCATAGTGATTTTGATTTGCATTTCTGTAATGGCTAGTGATCACGAGTATTTCCTCATGTTGGCCACTTGAATGTCTTCTTTGGTGAAGTGCCTGTTCATTTTAGAGATTAGACCTTTGTCTAATTTGTAATGGCTAAAATTTTTTTCCCAGTCTGTTCTCTTTTTACTCTTTTGGTGAAGTCTTTTGATGAGCATTTAAGCATTTAATTTTTAGAAGATTCCAGTTATCTCCCATTCTCTTCTGGAGTTTGTGTGTTGTTGGTTATGGTTTGTATCCTGTTAATGTCGTGCATTAGGACCTTTAGTGTTGATCCTATTTTTTCTTCTACGAACTTTATAGTTTCAGTACCAGGCTGTTTTGACTACCATAGCTGTAGAATATGTTCTGAGGTCAGGTAGTACGAGTCTCCTACTTTATTCTTTTTCTTCAATAGTGCTTTACTTATCCAGGGCTTCTTCTCTTTCCATATAAAGTTAATGATTAGTTTTTGCATCTCTTTAAAGAATGTTGTTGGTATTTCGATAGGGATTGCATTGTATTTGTAAATTGCTTTGGGTAGAATTGTTGTTTTCACAATGTTGAGTCTACTATCCATGAGCGTGGTATGTTTTTCCATTTATGTAGATACCTTTTGGTTTCTTGCAGTAGTATTTTTTAGTTTTCTTTGTATATGTCTTTTACATTCCTGGTTAGATTTATTCCTAAGTATTTTATTTTTTTAGGGGCTATTATAAATGGTATTGTTTTCCTGATTTCCTTTTCATCGTTCTCTTTATTGGTGTATAGGAAGCCAACTGATTTTCTGTGTTTATCTTGTATCCTGCTACTCTGCTGAATCTTTCTATTAGTTCCAGTAATTTTCTCTTGGAGTCTTTTGGGTTTTCTATGTATAGTATCATATTATCCACAAATAGGGACAATTTTACTTCTTCATTACCAATTTGGATGCCATTTATTTCTTTTTTATGCCTTATTGCTCTGGCTAGGACTTCCAGCACAATGTTAAATTGGTGTGGTGATAAAGGACATCCTTGTCTTTTGGAAGCAATATCTTAATTGATATTGGAATTAACCAATATAAGTATTTCAAGAGAAGTATACTTTAGTGCCACTGTAGCCTGAAAAGTCATGGTGGCATTCCATATTCATCAAGCCTCTTTTTAATGAAATTGAAGGTTGTAAGTACTAATGTCTTCTCCTTTAAAAAAAATACATTTTAAAATCGCTTAAGTCCTCTTTTTATTATTTCTATATTTGTTGTTATTGTTGTTCATTACCATTGAGTCAGCTCCAGCTCCTGGTGACCCTATGTACAATAAAATGAAAAGACGCTCAGTCCTGTGCCATCTTCATAATCAGTAGTATTTTTGAATCCCTTGTTGCAGCCACTGTGTATTTTGAGTGCCTTTCACCCTAGGAGTCTCGTCTTCCAGCATTTTATCGGACAATATTCTGTTTTGATTCATAGGATTTTCATTGGCTAATTTTTGAATATACAATGCCAGGCCTTTCTTCCTACTCTGTCTTAGTCTGGAAGTTCTGCTGAAACCTGACCACCCTGGGTGACCTTGCTTTTATTTGAAATACTGGTGGCATAGCTTTCAGCATCATAGCAACACGCAAGCCACCACAGTACGATAAACTGACAGAGAGATGGTGGATTTCCATGATTAGGAAACCTATGATTCCTAAGGCAATTGGAAGCAGGTAGTGTTCCACATACTAACTTGTCAAATTACACTACAAAGAGAAAGAATTCTTGTCCAGGCCCTGCTCAGGATATGAGAAGTGTGAGAAAACAATAAAGAAAGTGTCTTTCAAGTGTAGAGAAGTCCAAGTGGAGTGTTCATCAGAAGCTGCCAAAAGGAGCAAATTCATAGACAAATCTAAAATCCCAATCTTGAGGGGAAACTAAAGATCATGGACAGATAAGTAGTTCCAAGTTTTCAGACCAAAGACTAAAGCAAAACTAAAAATACATGTTAGTTGAAAGCAAGAAGGTCTAAGGCATACAGGTATTAGACTGAAACTATGAAAAATAAACAGCTGTTTGTGATCAAGGCATGTATTCCTGGCTGTTACCATATGATCATATGGGGCAGGAGTGATGGCTTGCCACTACTAGGCAGAATCAGTCAAGAATGAAGAGTGCATTACTCTAACATTTAACTTAAGTCGCAAAGAAGTTTTGTTTCTTTTTTTATTAAACTTCTCTGACTGTATGATAGAAATGTTTCTATGCAGTTGACTTCTGATTTCATCCAAATCTCACCAAACACTAAAGTCAGTTAGAACTTCAGGATTCTAGAATGAAACTATTCAGAGTGGAAAACAAGACCTTTGATAATTAGCATGCTTTGATGAGCCAAGCGAAGTGCCTTTCTCTTTACATTATTTTAGGAATAGTATTATGAGTGTTTGCCTCAATAAACTCATTCAATGAATTAATAGAGTCCCTGGGTGGTGAAAACTGTTAACACACTTGGCTGCTAGCCTAAAGGTTGGCAGTTTAAGTCTACCCAGAAGCACATGGGAAGAAAGGCCTGGCAATCTACTTCTAAAAAATCAGTCATTGAAAACCTTACAGAGCACAGTTCGACTCTGACACACATGGGGTTGCCATGAGTCAGAAATGACTTGACAGCAACTGGTTTTAATGCATTAATAGGAAATTTCATCAAGTTTAAGGAACACTTTGTGATTGTAAAAAACTGTTCTGTGCTTACTTCTGCAATTACATGGTAAGAGCTCAGACTGCTAACCAAAAGGTTGGCAGTTTGAATCCACCAGATGCTCCTTGCAAACCCTATGGGGCAGTTCTACTCTGTCCTATAGGGTTGCTATGAGTCAGAGTCGATTCAGTGGCAGCGGGTTTGGGTTTTTTTTTTTTTTAGATGGTGTTACTATATATTTTCAATGGAATTTTTCTTTAAAAAAAAAGATCTCTTCTAAAATCCAAGATTGATTAGACCACATCAGCCATCAATATCCCTTCCCTCCTGGAAGGTTTTGGAGCTGGAGGTGCTCTGTGCATTTCGTGGTGTAAGAGGGACCCTGGCTCCCCACATGCTCACAAATACATTCCGGCTGAAATATTTTCTAATTACTAACCCTAAACAAAAGGTGTCAGTAAATGTTTCAAAGGCATTAGACTCTATCTTCTTTAGGGACAAATCCCTATGCTTATTTTCTTTCTTTCATGAAATCTGGCAAAGTGCAGAAAAGAAAAAATAAGGGCACCTGGCTAGGGCATTCATAAATAATTAAATGAATAAGTGAATGTATTAATGAGGAGTATCATTCAAAAGTGCTTATTGGACTAGCTGATTGTTTTACTCTAACTGTATTTCAGTCATTGGGACTATGTTTGACATATATTTAAAGCTCAGGAAAATTTCTCCAAGAACCAAGATCAGTATTTGAATTTGTTTCAACTCAATTAAGGAAAACATACAATCACGGGAAGCCTAATGTTCTCCTCTTACATGCATCTTCAAGATGTCCATACAAACTGAGGTTTGCTCCACAGAAACAACAGCATATATTTAATCAACGCATTATACAGCAAAGGAATAAGTTCTGCAAAATCCCAGTTATCAAAGTATTCACACTTCATTTTATTCACTTATGGCGAACATAGAAGAAGTGGACAGGGGTAGACTGCCCTCCTCTCCCAAAGACATGATCGTATCCTTGGCAGAGCTGCTGACTGCACACAAGGTATGATTTTATCATTTATTCCTAAAGAAATAGGGTCCCTAGGAGAATTACCCCTGTGCTTTCCCTTCATTATGATTGCCACTGCTTTCTTCCTCAACCACTGCTCCCTCCTCTCCTCTGCTCCTCCCCAAGGCAGCCAGTTTTCTTCCCTTCAAACCCTAAAGACCAAAACTTGCCCAGGATTGCTTCTTGTGACTCTCAGGTGAATGCTCTCACCATAATCCAGGTTGGCAGGTTTGTGCACATGCAAATGATAAGAGAATGTAATACTTAAAAAGGGTGCTTTTTAAAAAAAGTCTTTAAAGTGAAACAAAATATAAACTTGGTCTGGTTGGCTCAATAACATCGATTTGGAAGTGGTCCTATCCACAAGTAGGATTTGAAGGCTTCTCTTTCAGACTTGAGGTGCTAGGTTTCAAGTTCCGTTATCGTTTTTAACACACTTTTTGCGCTTTGGGCTGTTTTCAGTTTTGTACCCCTATTGCACTCTCTTTGCCTGGAAAACTCCAATTTGCTCTTTAAGATCCAAGCCAAATGTCATCTCTTCTCCTCTAAATAGAGTTAGTTGATCAATCCACTGTGCTTTCTCAACTCTTAATATGTACCTCCGTGTTGTTGTTGTTGGCTGCCCTCAAGTCAGCCCCAGACTCACGGTGACCCCAAGCAAAATGGAACAAAGCACTGTCCAGTTGTGGATCTGACCATTGTGATCCATAGGGTTTTAACTGGCTGATTTTCAGAAATAGGTCACCAGGCCTTTTTCCTAGTCCATCTTAGTCTGGAAGCTCCGCTGAAACCTGTTCAGCATCATAGCAACACACAACCTCCACTAATAGACAGGTGGTGACTGCGCATGAGGTGCATTGGCCGGGAATCCAACCCGGGTCTCCCATAGGAAGGGGAGAATTCTACCACTAAGCCACCAATGCCTCTAACATGTGTTAATATGTACTATTGCATCCAGACGGGTCTATATGATTTAGTTCTTATGGATTGGCTGATTGTTTCACTCTAATTGTACTTTATGTCATTGCGAAAAGAACTATTAATTAAGCCACCAAGATTTGAGGATTTATCTGTTACAGAGTTTAATTAACTAATACATGTGTCTTGCATTTTGTTTATTGGCCATGTAATGGAGCCCTGGTGGCTCAGTGGTTAAGTGCTATAACTGCTAATCAAAAGCCTCTATGAGGCAGTTCTACTCCATCCTATAGGGTTGCTATGAGTTGGAATCAACTCAACAGCAACAGATTTGGTTTTTGTTTTTGTTTTTTACTATGTTTTGGGCCCTGAAGATATCACTACAGATAAGACATGTAAACAGCCTGCCTTCATAAAGCTTAACATTGCAGGGGACAGATATTTAATGTATAAGTAAACAAACAAATAAATAAGTGGTGATAAGTCCTACAAAGGAAGTATACAAGGGCTGATGTAGCCGGGAACCTAACTTAGATGGACAGCCAGGGAATGCTTCTCTGAGGAGGGAACGTTTGGACAGATATCTGAAGGCAGAGAAAGAGCTAGTCATTTGTCTCATTTGTCTGAGCTACTCTGGGAAATCACCCACTAACACAGTGCCTGGCACGTGGTGGCTGCTCATAGATGAATCAATGCAAACTTGAAATGTTGATCTCATGCAAAGATGTCTTTATGTAATGAATTGGATGAGTGAATAAATGAGTTGTGAAATCTGAATTTGGTGAAAGCTCCCTTAAACTTAAAATACTTTCATGTAAATTAGTCTAAATTAAATTTAGTTTAACTTGCTGTAATTCATTTTAGTTAATTTTGTATTTAATTAGGTAATAAACATGTTCTGATCATTTTGAAAAGCTTTTACAGATTGCTGATTACAGTCGATAAATGAGCATTGTACTGTGAATATTTAATATCTTGTTCCTAACAATAATAATTCTACATTTTCTAAAATAATTCACAGTCACAATAATTTTCAATCATTTTTCTCATATGAATTACTGCTATGTTTTGATACTATATCTTTATAATTATTCCTTTAATATTCACCTCACCTAAAATCTTCCACAAATAACTACTAGTCATTTGTCAATTTTGAGCAAATTAACTCTGAAGGGATGGCCCTGCATAGGCAGATTCTATTTCCTTTTCGATCTTAAAGGATAAAAAAATGTTGTTATCAAGTCTATTCCAATTCATTGCACCCTTGTAGGACAGAGTGGAACGGCCCCATAGGGATTCCAAGGCTGTAAATCTTTACGGAAGCAGACTGCCACATCTTTCTCTCGCAGAGAACAGCTGGTGGGTTTCAACTTCCGGTCAGCAGCTGAGCACTTAACTACTGCGCCACCAGGGCTTCTTCTTAAAGAATAAGGGAATTAAAAAATAACAACACCTATATCCTTCTGACAGTTCAAACATCATCTGAATATTGAATTCCTAATTTAGATATGTGCATTTAGAGAATTGACATTATATAAATGGTTATTAGCATTTTATCTGTGTTCAGAATTCATTGATTAAAAAGTATAAAAATAGGAGTCTTGTCTTTGAAAAGCTTATCTAGCATTGCTGTGGATTAAATTGTGTTCCCCTAAATTAGGTGTTGGAATATTAACCCCTAATGAGCCCTGGTGGTGCAGTGGTTAAGTACTCGGCTGCTAACCGAAAGGATGGAGTTAGAACCCACAAGCTGCTCTGAGGGAGAAAGATGTGGCAGCCGGCTTCCGTAAAGATTACAGTGTTGGAAACCCTATAAACAGTTCTACTCTGTCCTATGGGGCCTCTATGAGTCGGAATCGACTCCACGGCAAAGGGTTTGTTTTATACCTGTGGATGTAATCTGGTTTGGAAATAGGGTTTTCTTTGTTACGTTAATGAGGCCATATCAGGGCAGAGTGTGTCCTAAAGCTAATCACTTCTGGGTTATAAAAACAGCAGATTAGACACAGAGACAAGCAAACAGAAAGCCACATGAAGATTGCTAAGAAACCCAGGAACACCAGGGCTGCAGAAGCTGAAAGAGACAAGGACCTTCCTTCCCCCAGAGCCGACAGAGAGCGCTTTCCCCTAGAGCCAGTGCTCTGAATTCAGACTTTAAGCCTCTTTAACTGTGAGAAAATAAAGTTCTGTTTTTTAAAGCCATCTACTTGTGGTGTTGGTGTTATAGCAGCACTAATAAACTAAGACAAGCAGAAAACATAAAATGAACACAAAGAGCAAACACCTTAGGAGGTTGAGGTGAAGACTAAAATGGACCTGAGATGTTCCTTTCCTCATTTCTTTGAAAGGTTAGCCTTCCCAAAGACATTTAATCTTTTCAAAATGGACCACACATAGAAAATAATCCTTGCCAAAAAGTTAATTCTAATAATGTCATTTCAGGCCTCAGGGTAATTTTCTTGGTGGTTCCAACACTGGTCAAACAAGAGCATATGTAAACCTACACTGCTTCCATATAAGCCATGTCATTGTTACTGGGAGTAGAAGCAGGGTCCAACTTTACCATTTGACTGCAACATTTCTAATAATGCCCACTTAAGTGGACAAAACATAGTGATAATGAATATGGAAATAAAAAATCTGGGAATAAAGTACTTCAGCCTTTATATGACCAGTATGTGGACAGACTAGGAAAAAAAGGGGAAATGAGCAAAATCCAATTTGGGCAGTAAACTAAAAGGAATCATATATACTCTGCCTTTGTTCTAATTCTCTTTCGTTTTTACCTTTATTAGTGAGCCTAGAATACGAGTATAGTTCCTAGGGGAGGATGCACTGTCTTTTAGCCAAGAGATCTGGGAAGCAGAAGAAGTAGAAATTTGAAAGGAAGAGAAGAGTTAAAGAAAATGTCAGACAAAAATTTGGTAATCACCATTATGTTTATTATTTTTTAAATATTATTATGTTGAATTATACACATTTGCTATTTTATCCATTTTTACATGTACAATTCAGTGAATTCAGTGACGTTCACCATGTTGTGCAGCCATCACCACTGGCCATTTCCATATATTTTTTATCACTCTAAACAGAGACTCAGTGGCTCTTAAGCAATGCTTCCCCATTTCCCTCATCCCCAGCACCTCTGGTACTTATTGCCGTCGAGTCAATTATGACTTATAGCGACCCTTTAGGACAGAGTAGAACTGCCCCATAGGGTTTCCAAAGAGTGGCTGGTGGATTTGAACTGCTGACCTTTTAGTTAGCAGCTGTAGCTCTTAACCACTGTGCCACGAGGCCTCTCTGGTGACCAGTAATAAACTTTGTTCTCTATGTATTTGCCCATTCTGGATAGTTCATGTAACTGGGATCATACAGTATGTGTCCTTTGTGTCTGACTTATTTCACTCAGCATAATGTTTTGAAGGTTCATCCACGTAGTAGCATGCGTCAGAATCTAAAACATTTTATATGAAGGAAAAGGAATGCAAAGGAGCTCATTAGTTATCTCATTCAATCATCACAACTCCCCAGTGGGGCACTTACCTTCACCTGCATCCAACAAGGAGAGGTTGGCCCTGTCTTTTTCAGCCCCTTAATGTAGACACTTTCTGGAGGTAGAATATCTTGCCACATCCAGTCTTCTCAGAGTTCACTGTAGCTGTGTACGCAAATATAAAGAAGGAGGCCACTTTGGACTATTAACTATGTGTCATATTCTAGCTTGAAGCACCATTATTTTTTAAAGTAATTTGCATACTTAAACCATAAACTCCCATTGAAAATAACTCAATCACCAGTTATAAATATCAGCCTTGACCTTGAGTAAAAACTATATTTTCATAAAAACCAAACCTCTATTTTTTTAATTGCTATTCTTAGTACCATCAATTATAATGAGGTGAGAAAAGAGAATATTTTCTGCATATACTTTTGCCCGATGAAGATATTTAGAACATGATATTTTTCTTAGATTTCTCTTAGTAGAGAAAAAGTTTTGGGTATTAAAAAATGTGATGACCTTGTATTTTTTTCTTCTTAATCAGAATCTGCAATATTTTTTAGCTCATTACAAAATTCTCTCCTAAGAATGCAAAATGGCACGTATAACAAAAAGAATTTTACGTTTGGAAAGATTTGGAAATTTCTTGCTGTCAGGGAGCTGATTTAGATATATGGGTTTTATAATAAAAACAATAAGACAAAGCTCTTAAAAGTCAAACTGTCCATTAAAACTTTAATAAAACTCAAGTATGGTGTGTTCATTGCTTGCTTTAATGATTCTTTGAAAGAGTTATATATGTTCCAGAAAAATTTGACTTTTCTCATTTTTCAGCTCCTCATAATCTTGTTGCTTGTCACATTTATCTCCTTGGTAAATTTTTTTTTCTTGGTTAGGCATCTTTATTATGCTCATGGAAACTTGGGAGGGCATTGGTGAAACACAATATTTCATTTCTCATTTTAATTTAGCTAATAACTTTAAATTCCTGCCAAAATAGTTCCTGTCCTCCTCAATTTATTGATGTTTTGTGGCAGTGTTTTGGTAGCTGTTTGGCAAACCCATCTTCCCTCCCTATTAGGTAAATACTCGTTGCTGTCGAGTCAATTCTGACTCATATCAGACCTATAGGACAGAGTAGAACTGCTCCATAGGGTTTCCAAGGAGTGGCTGGTGGATTGGAACTGCTGACCTTTTAGTTAGCAGCTGAGCTCTTAATCGCTGTGCCGCCAGGGCTCCTCTTAGGTAAATAGCTTACCTATATTTCCCAGCCTCCTTTACAGTCATGTACAGCATTGTGACTGAGTAACAGCCCATGGAATGTGAGCAGGCATGTCCTGTGCCTCCTTCAGGCCTGGCCTGCAAACCCCATTCCCTGCCCCCCGCAGTGCGGTACTCTATGCCCTTCCCCTTCACAGGGACTTTGGAAGCCACGTGAGGAAGATAATGGAGCGACAAAAGTGAAAAAGCCTGCATTAGAAGCACCTACTTTGAACTGCATGTGAGGAAAAGCAAACTTAAATTGGGTTAATTCATAAGATTTGAGGGTTCATTTGTTCCTGCAGTTAGCATTACCTTAATTAATTGTCATTGTTGTTATTGTCGTTAGTTGGTATCTAGTTGGCTCTGACTCATGGCGACCCCACGTGCTATAGAAACAAATGTTCCCCAGTCTTGTACCATCTTCATCACAATTGCTGGTATGCTTGAGTTCATTGTTGAGGCCACTGTGTATTTTGAGTGCCTTCTAACCTAGGGGGCTCGTCTTCAGTACTGTATCAAACAACATTCTGTTGTGATCCATAGGGCTTTAATTGACTGATTTTCAAATGTAGATTACCAGACCTTTCTTCCTAGTCTGTTTTAGTCTGGAATTGCTGCTAAAATCTATGTACCATGGGTGACCCTACTGGTTTTTGAAATACCAGTAGGATAGCTGCCAGCATCATAACAACATGCAAGACACCACAGTACAACAAACTGACAGATGGGTAGTTGCCTTAACTAATAGATACTTATAAGCAGAGAAATCACAAAAACTAGAGACTTAAGAGGAGCAGGAGGTAGTAGATAGAAACAGACCAGAGATAAAGCCCAGTTAGGTAAAATTTTGGAAAAAAACAGTGACTGTATGAAGAAATAAATGAATAGTATGTGATATTTTCCTTTAGCCTCCTAAAGCCAAATTTTGATCTTCTGGATTAGAGTAATAAAGAGGCAAGAAACAGCAGGGTGATCCCAGCTTCCTCGTTAGTGGGTGCCACAGTGGGCAGGAGGGCCCCACCGTTGGAGGAAACAAAGAGAGCTATCAAGATAGAAAAACCCTGTGACCTGTAGGATATTGGTATGAAGAGACACTGGCTTACTCAACGCTTAACAGTATTATTGGGGCTCTCATCTTACCAACAGACAAGATAAAACCTGGAACGTTTTGACCACATATCCAACAAAGAAGGTATAAAAGGAGTTAAATCTATGGCTCTTGACTACTAATTTAATTAACCAGAAGATGGTTCCCCACTCTGTTATCAATGTAAATGCAAATGCCGTGTAGAAATAAACAAAATGTGTTTTATGGTCACATAAGTATGGGAAAAGCTGAAATGAACAAAGTAGCCAGGTTTCTTTAAACAAAAGTCCTCAAGGCTTAGGCATTCTGCTACGTATTCCAAATCCCAAGAGAAAATTGGCACATGAAGTTTCTCTAACTTACTTGATCCTAGAACTTGTTGACTGGGGATCACTTCACAAGAAACAAATAATAGGACAAAAGAAGTAAAGGGAAATGAGCACATGAAATAAAACGTGCTGGTAAATGCCATCCTAGTGGCGCAGTGGTTAAGAGCTCGGCTGCTAATGAAAAGGTGGGCAGTTCTAATCCACCAGCTGCTCCTTGGAAACTCTATGGGGAAGTTCTACTCTGTCCTATAGGGTCACTATGAATCGGAATTGACTCCATGGCAACAGGTTTAGTTTTTGTTACAGCCTTACCAGTAAGTTGATACTTTCAATAT
The DNA here is from genome assembly GCF_000243295.1 of Trichechus manatus latirostris. Taxonomy (NCBI): domain Eukaryota; kingdom Metazoa; phylum Chordata; class Mammalia; order Sirenia; family Trichechidae; genus Trichechus; species Trichechus manatus. Next base: position 556,176 of record NW_004443995.1, read on the forward strand.
TATTTCTACTATACACTGTGTAGAACTTCACCCAGCTTTGTTTATCCTTTGGTATTCCAAATTTATATTACAAGATAGTTATTTATGTTGATCAAAAGACCTCTCTTTTCACTGGGGACCTTAGCTCCAAACCACTTTTCAATATCCAAGATGAGTTACAGAAGAAACCACAATAACCCGCTAGGTAGCTATATTTTTGGCATCAACTTTTGCTTTTCCAGCTGTTTGCCCAAATACATGCCATTGTACAAATTATTATTTGCTTAACATTTGTGTGTTTATAGAACAATTCAAATTGAATACATAATCTGGGAAATGCCTTTGGGCAATGTAGAAGAGCTAAGCAGCAATGTCCTCAGTACTATGTATACTGCAACACTGGAGAAATTGTTCCTGCCTCCTGCCAAATAATTTGATAAATGAAGGGGCTACAGAGTGTAACCTTCTGGATTAATGCCCTTGACTTTCCATGTTCCCATTCAGTTACAGGAAGGCTTTCTCAGTGCAAATGCAGCATCAACTTTCCTACTATAGGTGGATGCAGTGTGAGCAATTATAGAAAAAAACAAGCAGAGAGAGGCTACCCCATGCCTTACATGTTAAGCAAAATGCTTACAAGTGATAATTATACCAGAATTAATCAAAGAAGATGACAATATGTCCATTTTAAATATATGCATAGTCTTTAATGCTAAGAACCAAAGCAAATATGTTCCTCTGTCAATTTCTTTTCTTTCTGAAAGAGAAAGTAAGATAAATAATGTGCCTGCAGAGTCTGCACAAGGAAACATATGTACATTCCTTTGGCCTTATTTTTGATTTTTGATTTTAATCTGTTTTCAAGGAGAATTTTCTTTCTCCTACATAGCATTTTGTTTTTGAGGTGGTACTATCCAATTCTGAGAGTTATTTTTCTTAATCTCTGTGACCCAGAATTGTACAGCTTGTTTGAATGTAGTTCATTTTAAAATGCCCTGTTCAGTAAGAAATAGGAAAGCGTGAAAAAAAATAAAAAGTAACATTAGTCACAGACTAGTGTCATGGATTGAGTTTATGTTACCCCCCCAAAATGCGTGTATCAATTGGGCTGGGCCATGATTTCCAGTATTGTGTGGTTGTCCTCCATTTTGTGATTGCAATTTTATGTTAAAGAGGATTAAGGTGGGATTGTAACACCCTTCCTAAGGTCACATCTTTGATTCAATGCAAAGGGAGTTTCCCTGGGGTGTGGCTTATAAGAGATAAAAGGAAAGGGAAGCAAGCAGAGAGTTGAGGACTTCTTACCACCAAGAAGGTAGTGCCAGGAGCAGAGCTCGTCCTTTGGACCTGAGGTTCCTGTGCTGAGATTCTCCCAGACCAAGGGAAGATTGATGACAAGGGCTTTCCTCCAGAACCCACAGAGAAAACAAAGCCTTCCCCTGGAACTGATGCCCTGAATTTGGACTTGTAGCTTACCTGACTGTGAGAGAATAAATTTCTCTGTTAAAGCCATGCACTTGCGGTATTTCTTTTATAGCAGCACTAGATGACTAAGACAACTTGTCTCTACTGTTTCATTTTAATACAGTGTCATCTTCTTTTGTTGTTTGTATCCAGAGTTTTGAAAACCTCAGAACATAAATGCACTTTAACTCTGAAATTTTTGTAGTCAGAGACTCTTAATGATATTGTTCCAAGTGGAGTCTTTTAATGATCAATGGATATTTGGTTTAATACTCCTGTTGTCAGCAGAAAGTATGGAACCCCACTCTATATGGCCTTAAAGATCCAGTTCTTGCTCTCTAGAATGTTATTTCCAAGGGCAGAGTCTTGGCTTTTGTCACTTTCGTTCATAACATTACTTCAAAAAGAACTGTGAACCCTAATAGCAATAATGACAGCTACGGTTTCTTTTTTTTTTTTCTTTTTTCTTTTACTTTAGATGAAGGTTTACAGAACAAATAGTTTCTCATTAAACAATTAGTACACATATTGTTTTATGACAATGGTTAGCAACCCCACGACATGTCAACACTGTCCCTTCTCAAACTTGGGTTCCCTATTACTGGTTTTCCTGTCACCTCTTGTATTCTAGTCCTTGTCCCTGGACTGTTGCACCCCATTAGTCTCATTTTGTTTTATGGAGCTGTCTAATCTTTGGCTGAAGCGTGAACATCGGGAGTGATTTCATTACTGAACTAAAAGGGTGTCCGGGTGTCAGGGTTTCTCCAGTCTCTGTCAGGCCAGTAGGTCTGGTCTCTTTCTGTGAGTTAGAATTTTGTTCTACTTTTTCTCCAGCTCTGTCCAGGACTCTCTGTTGTGATCGCAGGCAGAGCAGTCAGTGGTGGTGGCCGGGCACCATCTAGTTGTACTGGACTCAGTCTGGTGGAGGCCATGGTGGTTGTGGTCCATTAGTCCTTTGGACTAATCTTTCCCTTGTATCTTGTTATCTTCATTCTCCCTTGCTTCCAAAGGGTGAGACCAGTGGAATATCTTAGATGGCTGCCAACAGGCTTTTAAGACCCCAGATGCTACCCACCAAGGTAGAATGTAGAACATTTTCTTTATAAACTGTGTTATGACAATTGAGCTAGATGTTCCCCGAGACCATGGTCCCAACAGCCCTCCGTCCAGCAATTCGGTCCCTCAGGGAGTTTGGATGTGTCTACGGAGCTTCCATGACCTTCCTTTGTACAAGTTGTGCTGGCCTCCCCAGTATCGTGTGCTGTCTTACGCTTCACCAAAGTTACCACTTAATCATTGTCTATTTAGTACCCCCCCATCCCTCGTAACCAACGATTGTTTCTTTTTGTGTGTAAACTTTTTCATGAGTTTTTACAGTAGAGGTCGCATACAATATTTGTTCTTTTGTGATTGACTTATTTCACTCAGCATAATGTCCTCCAGTTTCATCCATGTTATGAGATGCTTCACAGATTCATCATTATTCTTTATGGTTGCATAATACTCCACTGTGTCTATGTATCATAATTTGTTTATCCATTCTTCTGTTTCCATCTTTTTGCTATTGTGAACAATGCTGCAATGAACATGGGTGTGCATATGTCTGTTCATGTGGCAGCTCTTATTTCTCTAGACAGCTACCATTTTTATCGAGTACCTTCTATTTTTTATTTTTGCATGTAGTTAAAAAAGGAGCCCTGGTAGCACAGTGGTTAAAGCAATCCACTGCTAAATGAAAGTTTGGCAGTTTAAAACCACCAGTGGGAGAAAAATGTGGCAGTCTGCTTCTGCAGAGATTTACAGCCTTGGAAACCCTGTGGGGTCTCTATGAGTTGGAATCGACTGGACACTTTTGTAAGACATATTGTTTGGGGTATTGTTTGTTTGCTTGCCTTTGTGAAATTTGGCAACCGCAGGAGAAAGGACTGGTAAACAACCAAGATTTTTAATTATCATAATAAAGCCATAAGGTAAATGAAACAAAACCAACCCCATTGCTGTCAAGTTGATTTCCACTCCTATAGAACGGAGTAGAACTGCCCCATAGTGTTTCCAAGGAGCGGCTGGTGGATTTAAACTGCTAACCTTTTGATTAGCAGGCAAGCTTTTAACCACTGCATCACTAGGGCTCCAGCCATAAGGTAGACTTTATTATTTCCACTTTACAGGTAAGAACACATATGCAGAATACTGAGTTTGAAATCCATATCTTTGTAGTTCCAAATCCATGTTCATTACCATTAAAATGCCACATATGAATGTAATTGGCTAATTGTTGCATAGTCATCTTTGATACACCTGTAAAGTACCACAGCTCTGCTCTTAGTGTTTTAGGTGTTTCATATACAAGATGACTTTTCAGATAAACACCAGAATTGCTTCTTTCTTTCTGATTTTCACTGCGTCTTCTCTACTTCATTTATTTTATTGTTCTGGTCCAGTTTGGATTACTATTATTTCCAGTCACTTCTGCTTCGGTGATTTCTCAAGTTATCTGCATGCTACTTTTGTAAGACATACTGTTTGGGGTTTTGTTTGTTTGTTTTTGTGAAATCTGGCAACCTCAGGAGAAAGGACTCTGGTAAACAACCAAGATTTTCAGCTGTGACTCCAGAAAAGCTATACCCGGGGAGTAGTAATGAAGCAGAAATAGACCTGCACTCATAAAGAGCTTCAAATCAGTTCAATTCCTGGATGAATTAGGTGATATATAACTGCCTTCAAGAAGGAAAAAAAATTCTTGCTGAAGAAATATAACATCTTCCAGAATATCAAATTATCTACAATTTTTCTAGGATTTACTTTAAAATTCCAAGAGTAAGCAGGAAAAATGAGAACTAGACCAAACAAGGAGAAATGCAAAAAGAAAAAATGGACAGTAAAGCATATCCCCAGGAAATTATCAGAGACATTCTTTAAAACACCTATGATCAATATTCTACATCAATATTTTAAGTTATTAACCAAGAATTGTTTAAGTGTATAAAGAACATAAAGCCACAAATTCAAAAAAAAAAAAAAAAAAAGCTCAAACACCAAGCAAGAAAAACACACACGAAAAAAGGTCAAATACCAAGCAGGAAAAACACAAGAACACAAGGCAAACCATACACCTAGATATAACATGGTAAGACCTCTCATAAACTTAGAGGCAAAAATCCCCCCCAAAATTAGGAAACAATCTAATTCTACATTGGAAAGATAATGTATCATATAACCAGCTGTGTTTATTTTAGGATTGGAAATTCAGTATATCATTCAAAAATCAATGAATGAATTACCGTTGTAAGGGAATAAAGGGGAAAAAATCACCTTGGCTAGAGAGCCATCAGCCCGCCGCCACTCCAGGTCTGCCCAGCTCCCACTCGCTGGCTCCTGCCATGCCGTCTTGTTTTTTCTTCCACACCACACCACCTCAGTTAGAGAGCCACTGGCTTGCCAGTGCCCCAAGTCCAGTCACCAGCTCCCTCTGTGCCATATTTTTTTTCTTTCTTCCTTTTCTTTCTCCTTCCCACCTAGCCCTGTACATCACCTTCCCCCTTTCTCGCCAGTCCATGATGCATCACTGCAGCTACAAAGCCACTGGCCCACTGCCACCCGGGGTCCTTCCCACCCCAACCCACCATCTCCCACCATGCCACCATTTTTTTTTTTTTTGCTTTTTTCATTCTCTTCTTTCTTACATTCTCTCTCACAACTAGCCCCATATATCACCTACCATCCTTCCCAACTGGCCCTTGGATCCACCCTGCACCCACTAGCCAGCCCCCACCGTGCCTCCAATTTTTAAAATTTATTTATTTTTTATTTTATTAGTAATTTTTTCTTTTCTTTTCTCTTTCTTCCTTTTCTTTCTTCCTCCCACCTAACCCTATATGCTTCCACCTAACCATGCCGCACCACTGCTGCTAGAGAACCACAAACCTGTCACTGCCTCAGATCCAACTGTCCCCCACCTGCCGACTACCACCACATCCCATTTTTTTCTCTTTATTTTCTTTATTTTCTTTCATCCTCCTACCTACCCCATAAGCCACTACGCGTCTCTTCCACTGGTCCCCAGGTCCACCCTGCCCCACTGGCCAGCCCTCATCATGCCACTATTTTTTTCTTTTTTCTTTTCTCTTTCCTCCCTTTTCTTTCTCCCCTGCATAGCCCCATACGTCACCTCCCTGTCTTGCAGGCCCTGCCAAGCCAAAATGGCTAGAGTGTCCCCAGAATTCAAGCCCACCACCTCACCAGACTCATACTGCCCCTCCCCTCCTGCCACTAGACCAGCTGCTGAATGATGGGAAGCAAGCCAGTATCACTCCTTATCCAACATCCGCCTATCTGAAGATAGACAGTGAATGCTCAAAAACCAGTGGACTAACATCAGGAGGCAGACAGTGCCCAGTCAGTCTGCCCTCAGTGACCTTGCCAAACCAGTGTACAGCAAAGCAGACTCACTCTGCTGCTGCTCTACCCACCCACACAAGGTGGTGAGAGCTATTTTGCCTACAGGTGAGCAAGCAGTAAAGCATACCTGGTCCACCTACTCTAACATGTCAAAACAAAAAAGCAGGATGAAACAAACACAATAAATAAAGAAAATAATACCTTAATGTTTCAGAGATAGCAGACAATATCAAAACATATAACAAAAAACAGGACAAGATGGTTTGAGCAAGTGACCAAAATAAAGAATCAGAGGACCTCCCAGTACAAGAAAAGGCAGTGGAACTACCTGATATGGAATTCAAAAGACTAATATTTAGGGCTCTCTAAGATATTAGGAAAGGGATCAAGGAAAACACATACAAATCCAAGGAAAAAATAGACAAAATCATGGAAAACACAGACAAAATCAATGAAAACATAGCCAAAATCAAGGAAAACACAGATAAAGCAATAGAAGAATTCAGGAAAATAATACAAGAACTTAACATCAAAATAAACAAACAATAAATCATACAAAAACAGCAACAAAAAATCCAAACGATAAACAACAAAATTTCAGAAATGGACAACTCTATAGAAGGTCTTAGCAGCAAATTTGAAACAATAGAAGACAGAATCAGAGAGATTGAAGACAAATAAATGGACGCCATTTTGTCTGAGGAAAAATCAGAGAAAAGAATGAAGAAAACCTAAAAACTACGTGAGACACAAACAAGTGCAAAAATTTGCAGGATTGGAGTTACAGAATGGGGAGAAAATGGAAAACACAGAGAAGATTGTTGAAGATTTGTTGACAGAAAACCTCCCAAGTATCATAAAAGACAAAAAGCTGACCATCCAAGAATCTCAATGAACCACATATAGGATAGACACCAATAGAAAGTCACCAAAACCAATCATAATCATATTCACCAAAACCAAAGACAAAGAAAGAATTCTGAGAGCAGCTCAAGTAAACCAAAAAGTCACTTACAAAGGGAAAACAGTAAGACTAAGCTCTTGTTACTCAGCAGAAACTATGCAAGTAAGAAAGGAATGGGATGACGTATATAAAATCTTGAAAGAAAAAACTAGCAACCAAGAAAAATATATAGTGCAAAACTCCATCTCAAATATGATGATGATTCTTCAAAGAGATGGAAAAACTAATCATTAACTTTATATGGAAAGGGAAGAAGCCCTGGATAAGTAAAGCACTACTGAAGAAGAAGAATAAAGTTGGAAGACTCACACTAACTGACCTCAGAAC
>NW_004443995.1:565261-571362 GCF_000243295.1 Trichechus manatus latirostris
GGAACCCAAGGTTGAGTAAGGATAGTGTTGATGTGTTGTGAGGTTGTTAACCATTGTCATAGGGCAACATGTGTAGTATCTGTTAAATGAGAAACTATTTAGTTCTGTAAACCTTCATCTTAAGTGAGAATAGCAGCACAACTGGAAGAGTGTAGTCGATGTCACTGAATTGTGCATGGAGAAATTTTTGAAATGGTGTGTCTTTGGCTATGTATATTTCTGCCCTCCCCCCCAAAAAAAAGATCGAGAAGGGAGAGTGTTGACATGTGGTGGGGTTGTTAATCAATGTCATAAAACAATACGTGTACTAGTGTTTCATGAGAAACTATTTGTTCTATAAACCTTCACCTGAAGTACAATTAAAAAAAAAAAAAGGTAAATAAAAGGCCCTCCTACTTCAAGAGACAGAGTAGCAGGGCCGGAGGTCTGGGGACCATGCTTTCAGGGGACATCTAGGTCAATTGGCATAACAAAGTTTATTAAGAAAATATTCTGCATCCTACTTTGGTGAGTGGCATCTGGCGTCTTAAAAGCTAGTGAGTGGCCATCTAAGATGCATCAGTTGGTCCCATCCCACCTGTAGTACAGAAGAATGAAGAACACCAAAGTCACAAGGAAAGTATTAGCCCAAGAGACAGAAGAGGCCACGTAAGCCAGAGACTGCATCCACCTGAGACCAGAAGAACTCCATGGTGCCTGGCTACCACCAATGACCACCCTGAGACGGAACACAACAGAGAGTTCCTGATGGAGAAGGAGAAAAGTGGGGTGCATAACTCAAACTCTAGTAAAAAGAACAGACTTAATGGTTAGACTGAGACTGGAGGAACCCCAGAAGGCATGGAGCCCGGACTCTCTGTCAACCCAGAGCTAAAACCATTCCCGAGGCCAACTCTTCATACAAAGATTAGAGTGGACTATGGGACATAAACTGATACTCATGAAGAGTGTGCTTCTTAGCTCAAGTAATACGTGGAGGTCAGATGAGAAGGCAGAGAGGGTCAGGAGCCGGTTGAAACGACACGGGAAATCATGGGTGGAAAGAAGAAGTGTGCTGTCACAATATAGGAAGGGCAACTAGGGTCACATAACGAAGTATGTATAAATTTTTGTATGAGAGACTAACTTGTATTGTAAACTTTCACTTAAAGTACAACAATAAAATAAAGAAAAAAATATGATGATGAAATTGTGACATTTCCAGATAAACAGAAATTAAGGGAATACGTAAACACCAAGCCAAAATTACAAGTAATGTTAAAAGGAATCCTTAGATTAGAGAACCAACAATATCAGACAACAGCCAGAGTCCAGGACACAGGACAACATGAGCCAGATACTAACATGGGTAAAGAACTCTCAATAATAAAATAAAGCCTTTTATTTAAAATTTTTTAACTTTTAACTTAAAACAGGGAAACTGAGACATCAATCTGTAAATGATGACAACGTCAAAACAATAAAAAGGGAAATAAATGGTGTAGGTATAGAAATTTAATACAGAGAGAAAGTCAAGGCAATATTATGTAATAAAAGACTGGTTCAAACTTAGGAAAATAAGGGTAAATTTCAAGGTAACCACAAAGGAAGTTAACAAACCTGCTCAATCAGAATAAAAAAGAATAACATAAAGACTCAGTAAACACAAAATAAACAAACCCTTTGCCATCAAGATGACTCCAACTCAGCGACCCTATAGGACAGAATAGAACTATCCGATACAGTTTTCAAGGAACGGATCATGGATTCAAACACTGACCTTTGGGTTAGCAGCCGAGCTCTTAACCATTGTGCCACCAGGGCTAGGCTTGCTATGACTCAGAAGTGACTTGATGGCAATGGTTTTTTTTTGTTTGTTTGTTTGTTTAGTCTAAACATAAAATCTATAATAACAAAAGAATAGAAAAGAAAATTCACAAACAAGAGGAACTCATTACAGGAAATTAAGAGGAACAGAGAAAACATCAGCAGCACATAAAAAAAGCACAATAATATGGCAGCAATAAACTCATACCTATCGATAATCACGCTGAATATAAATGGCTTAATCGCACCCATTAAAAGATAGAGAGTGGCAGAATGGATTAAAAAAAAAGAGCCATTAATATGCTGTCTATAAGAGACACACCTTAGACACAAAGATATAATGATATTCAAAATGGAAAAATATATCAAGCAAAGAGTAACCAAAAAAGAGGAGGAGTGGCAATACTAATCTCACATAAAATAGACTTTAAGGCATAATCAATCATAAAAGACAAAGAAGTACATTATATAATAAAGGGACAATCTACCAAGAGCACATAACCTTAATAAATATCACTCGATGAAAGGACTCCAAAATACTTAAAACAATCTCTAACAGCACAGAAAAGAGAAATAGTTCCACAATAATAGTAAAAGACTTCAACACACCACTGTCAGTAAAGGACAGAACATGTAGAAAGAAACTCAAGAAAGGTACAGAAGATCTAACTGCTACAATCAACCAACTTGCCCTCACAGACATACATAGAACACTCCACCCAACAGCAGCAAAGTACATATTTTTTTTTGCAACACACACGGAGTATTCTCCAGAATAGGCAACATTTTAGGCCACAAAGCAATCCTCAATAAAACCCAAAACACTGAAAGAATACAAATCATTTTCTCTGAGCACATACCATAAAAGTAGAAATGAATAAGAGGAAGATCAAGGAGAAAGAAATTAATCACATGAAAACTGAATAACACCTTGCTTTGAAATAACTGGGTAATAGAGGAAATAAAAAATTTCCTAGAATCAAATGAGAATGAAAACACATCATACCAAAACCTTTGGGACACAGCAAAGGCCGTACTCAGAAGTCAATTTATAGCAATAAATGTACACATCAAAAAGGAAGAATGGACCAAAATCAAAACATTATACCTACAACTTGAAAAATAGAAAGAGAACAGCAAAAGAAGGCCACAGACATCAGAAGAAAGGAAAAAAGATAAGAGCAGAATTAAATAAAATAGAGAACAGAAAAACAATAGAAAGAATCAAGAAGACCAAAAGTTGGTTCTTTGAAAAGATCAGCAAAATTGAGAAACCACTGGCCAAACCGACAAAAGAAAAACAGGAGAGGAAGCAAATAACCCACACAAGAAATGACACAGGGGAGTTTACAACAGGTCCAACTGAAATAAAAAGGATAATAACAGAATACTATGAAAAATTGTTCTCCAACAAATTTAGAAACCTAGAGGAAGTGAATAAACTAATCACCAACCTTATATGGAAAGGAAAGAGGCCCTGGATAAGCAAAGCATTACTGAAGAAAAAGAACAAAGAAGAAGGCCTCACACTACCTGATCTAGAACCTACTATACAGCCACAGTAGTCAAAACATCCTGGTACTGGTACAACAACAGACACACAGACCAATAGAACAGAATGGAGAACTCAGATGTAAATCTATCATCCTGTGGTCAGTTGATCTTTGACAAAGGACCAAAGTCCATTAAATGGCAAAAAGATAGTCTTTTTAACAAATAGTGGTGGCAAAACTGGGTGTTGATCTGTTAAAAAAAAAAATGAAAGAGGACCAATACCTCACCCCATACACAAAAACTAACTCGAAGTGGATCAAAGACCTAAACATAAAACATAAAACGATAAAGATCATGGAAGAAAAAAGAGGGTCAACACTAGGGGCCTTAATACATGGCATAAATAGAATACAAACCGTAACTAACAATGCACAAACACCAGAAGATAAACTAGATAACTGGGAGCTCCTAAAAATTAAATACCTATGCTCATCAAAACTCTTCACCAAAAGAGTAAAAAGAGAGCCTACAGACAGGGGAAAAACATTTCGTCTGGGACATATCCAACAAGGGTCTAATCTCTAAAATCTATACAATGCTTCAACACCTCAACAGCAAAAAGACAAAGAATCCAATCAAAAAATGGACAAAGGATATCAGCAGACACTTCAACAAAGAAGACATTCAGGCACCTGAATAGACACCTAAGGAAATGCTTACCATCGTTAGCTATTAGAGAAATGCAAATCAAAACTACAATGAGATACCATCTCACCTTCACATTACGGGCACTAATCAAAAAAAAACAGAAAATAACAAATGTTGGATAGGTTGCCTAGAGACTGGAACTCTTATGCATTGCTGCTGGGAGTGTAAAATGGTACAACCACTGTGGAAAACGATATGGCGTCTCCTTAAAAAGCTAGAAATAGAAGTACCATATGATCCAGCAATCTCTCTCTTAGGAATATACCCTAGAGAAATAAGAGCCATCACACAAATAGACGTATGCACACCCATGTTCATTGCCGCATTAATCATAATAGCAAAAACATGGCAACAACTTTAGTACCCAACAACAAATGAATGGATAAATAAATTATGGTACATACACATGATGGAATACTGTTGTTGTTGTTAGGTGCCATCTAGTCAGTTCCGACTCAAAGTGACCTCATGTACAACAAAACAAAATACTGCCCGGTCCTGTGCCATCCTCACAATCATTGTTATGCTTGAGCGCATTGTTGCAGCCACAGTGTCAATCCATCTTGTTGAGGGTCTTCCTCTTTTTTACTGACCCGCTACTTTACCAAGCATGATGTCCTTCTCCAGGGCCTGATCCCTCCTGATAACATGTCCAAAGTATGTGAGATGGAGTCTTGCCCTCCTTGCTTCTAAGGAGCATTCTGGCTTTACTTCTTCCAAGACAGATTTGTTCGTTCTTCTGGCAGTTCATGGTATATTCAATATTCTTTGCCAATACCATAATTCAAAGGCTTCAATTCTTCTTTGGGCTTCTTTATTCATTGTCCAGCTTTCACATGCACATGAGGCGATTGAAAACACCATGGCTTGGATCAGACACACCTTAGTCTTCAAGGTGACATCTTTGCTTTTTAACACTTTAAAGAGGTCTTTTGCAGCAGATTTGCCCAATGTAATACATCTTTCAATTTCTTCTTTTTTAATTTTTTTATTGTATGAAGGTTTACAGAACAAATGTTTTCTTATTAAATAGTCAGTACACATATTGTTCTATGACATTGGTTAAGAACCCCACGACCTTCTTGACCTTGAGGACTTTTTTTTTGGTGAAAATATACATATCCAAAGTTACACCATTTGGAAAGTTTCTACATGTACAATTCAGTGACATTGATTACATTCTTCCAGCTGTGCTGTTATTCTCACTATCCTTTTCCAAATTATTCCATCACCATTATCTTAAACTCACTGTCACCTAGGCTTCCCATCAAAACTTTTGAGCTGCTGTTGTCAATTTGATCTCACATAGGTAATTCTTTTTTTTTTTTTTTTGTAACTTAGATGAAGGTTTGCAGAACCAATAGTTTATCATTAAACAATTAGCACACATATTGCCCTATGACAATGGTTAACAACCCCGTGACATGTCAACACTGTTCCTTCTCAACCTTGGGTTCCCTATCACCAGACTTCCTGTCCCCTCCTGCCTTCTAGTCCTTGTCCCTGGTCTGCTGTGCCTCATTAGTCCTGTTTTGTTTTATGAGGCTGTCCAATCCCTGACTGAACGGTGAGCTTCAGGAGGGGTTTCATCACTGAGCTAAAAGGGTGTCAGGGGGCCATATTCTCAAGGTTTCTACAGTCTGTCAAGCCGGTAAATCTGGTCTTTTTTTGTGAGTTAGGATTCTGTTCTACATCCTTCTCCAGCTCTGTCCAGAACCCTCTGTTGTGATCCTGGTCAGAGCAGTCAGTTGTGGTAGCCAGGCACCATCTAGCTGTACTGGACTCAGTCTGGTGGAGGCTGTGGTAGCTGTGGTCCATTAGTCCTTTGGACTAATCTTTTCCATGTATCTTGTTCTCTTCATTCTTCCTTGCTCCCGAAGGGGTGAGACCAGTGGAGTATCTTAGATGGCTGCTCACAGGCTTTTAAGACCCCAGATGGTACTCAGCAAGGTAGAATGTAGAACATTGTCTTTATAAACTGTGTTATGCCAATTGAGCTAGATGTTCCCCGAGACCATGGTCCCAACAGCCCTCCACCCAGCAATTCAGTCCCTCAGGGAGTTTGGGTGTGTCTATGGAGCTTCCATGACCTT
>NW_004443995.1:573079-578415 GCF_000243295.1 Trichechus manatus latirostris
CTTTTTCCATGAATTTGTCTATTTTTTCCTTATTTTTGTCTGTTTTTTGCTTCAACTCTTGGATAATTCTGAATATTAGAGATTTGAATTCCCTATCAGTTAAGTCTAGTGCCTTTTCTTCTACTGGAAGGTCATCTGGTGTTTTATTTTGGATGCCTACTAGAACCATCCTGTCTTGTTTTTGTAAATGTTTTGATATTGTCTGCTGTCTTCGTGGCATTCAGTGGTTATTTTCCTGATTTATTGATGGTAGATTTGTTTCATCCTGCTTTTTTGTTTTATTTGGTTATGTCTGAGCATGTGGGCTGTGCGTTCTTTGTTGTTTGCCCATCTGTGGGCATGATACTTTTCACCTCCTTCTCCAATGGGCAGGGTAAGTCACTCAGATATGGTACAGCAGGGCAGGTCCAGCTGAAGTGGTGTTGCTGGGATAGGTTTTTTGTGGCACGTTCCAGGGCTTACAGTGTGGACTGGGAATCAGTGCAGGGCAGGTTCCACTAGGCCGTGCCTGTGTTGCTTGGGAGTGCAATGTTCAGCACATGGTGCAGGTAGGCAGAAAGGAGGGCATAGATTGTGATGTGTGGAGCTAAGAAGGGTATGGGAAAGATGAGAGAGAGGAGAGAGGAACAGGAGCCAAACACACACACAAACAAAAAAGAGTGTTAAAGGAGCTAGCTATTGGAGTGGAGAGATGAGAGACTGAAAAATGGGGAAAAACAAAAATAATAAAAAAGAGAAAAAGGATAAAAGAAAAAAATGAATAAATAGAGAAACTTGAAATGAAGAAAGACAAAAAGGGAATAAGAGAGAGAAGAAAAGTAAACAAAGAGATTTAAAAAAAAAATCAAACAAAAAAGAAGAAAAAAGAAATGCCCCCACGGATGTCCCTGTGCATCTGGGCAGAGTAAGCGAGTAGCTTCCAAGCCATGTGCAGTACTGCCCAGCTATAAGGGGCTCCCAAGCCGAGAAAAGAAGATGAAAACAAACAAATCCAAACAGAACATTTTGGGCAGGTAGAATCCAAGCGGCACTGGGGAGAAGCTGTGCTTCTTAGCCAATAGACTGTGGCTGCAGGAAGCAGAAGAGGCTAAACGGGGGTGAAGAAAGGTGGGAAGTGAGAAAGCCTGTATCATGGGTTACCAGTTGTTCTGTCTCTGCTGGAAACTCTGTGAAGCTGCTTTCTTGTACCTCTTGTTTGCTGATCTCTGAAAGGAGTCTAAGATGGTGGACCTGTGCTGCCGTACCTGATAGGGGATCTCTGCATGTATCTCTCTTCGTGCTCTGTTCTCAGTTTCTTATTCCTTTCGGTGCTTGTCTGAGTTCTTTATCTCTTCATTTGATGGTTAGCATTTCAGGACTGATGTGAGACTCTGTTTGACTTAGTTTTTCTGATCTTTGCTGTGGAGGGACAGCATGGTGCTTCTGACTATAGCACCGTGTTGCCCAGAAGTCCCCGTGTCTTTCAATTCTTGACTGCTGCTTCCATGGATATTGATTGTGGATCCAAGTAAAATGAAATCCTTGACAATTTCAATATTTTCTGTTTATCATGATGTTGCTTATTGGTCCAGTTGTGAGGATTTTTGTTTTCTTTAAGTTGAATTGTAATCCATACTGAAGACTGTAGTCTTTGATCTTCATCAGTAAGTGGTTCAAGTCCCTTTCACTCTCAGCAAGCAAGGCTGTGTTACAAGCATAATGCAGGTTGTTAATGAGTCTTCCTCCAATCTTGATGCCGAATTCTTCACAGAGTCCAGCTTCTCGGATAATTTGCTCAGCATACAGATTGAATAGGTATGGTGAAAGGATATACCCTGACCTACAACTTTTCTGATTTTAAACTATGCAATATCTCCTTGTTCTGTTTCAATGACACCTCTTGGTCTATGTATAGGTTCCTCATGAGCATAATTAAATGTTCTAGAATTCTCATACTTTGAAATGTTATCCATAATTTGTTATGATCCACACAGTCGAATGCCTCTGCATAGTCAATAAAACACAGGTAAACATGTTTCTGGTATTCTCTGCTCTCAGGCAAGCTCCATCTGACATCAGCAATGTTATCCCTGGTTCCACGTCCTCTTCTGAATCCGGCCTGAATTTCTGGCAGTTCCCTGTCGATGTACTGCTGCAGGAACTTTTGAATGATCTTCAGCAAAATTTTACTTGCCTTTGATATTAATGATATTGTTTGATAATTTCCACAGTTGGTTGGATCACCTTCATTTGGAATTGACATAAATATGGATCTCTTCCCATTGACTGGCCAGGTAGCTGTCTTCCAAATTTCTTGGCATGGACGAATGAGTACTTATAGTGCTGCATCCGTTTTTTGAAACATCTCAGTTGGTATTCTGTCAATTCTTGGAGTCTTGTTTTTCACCAATGCCTTCAGTGCAGCTTGGACCTCTTCCTTCAGTATCATCAGAATACTGTGCAACAGCAAAGAACAAATGGTAAATCTGCAAAACATCTCACAACATGGATGAATCTGGAGGGCATTATGCTGAGTGAAATAAATCAATCACAAAGGTCAAATATTTTATGAGACCTCTATTATAAAAATCCCAGAAAAAGGTTTACACATAGAAAAGACAATCTTTGATGGTTACAAGGAAGGGGAGAGGTGCAGAGGAGTAATCACTAACTAGATAATAGACAAGTGTTAACTTTGGTAAAAGGAAAGACAACACACAATGTAGAGGAAGTCAGCACAACTTGACCAAGACAAAGCCACAGAAGCTTCCTAGACATATCCAAACACTTTGAGGGACCAAGTCACTGGGGCTGAGGGCTGGGGACCACGGTCTCAGGGGACACCTACATCAATTGGCATAACATAGTTCATAAAGAAAATGTTCTACATCCTACTTTGGTGGGTAGCATCTGGGCTCTTAAAAGCTTGTGAATGGCCGTCAGAAACACATATCTTTGTCTCATCATGTTTGGAGCAAAGGAGAATGAAGAAAACAAAAAACACAAGGAAAAATATCAGCCCAAATGACTAAAGGACCACATGAACCTCAGCCTCCACAATCCTGAGCCCAGAAGAACTAAATAGTGCCTGGCTACCACCACTGACCGCTCTGACAGGGATCACAATAGAGGGTTCCAAACAGAGCAGGAGAAAAATGTAGAACAAAATTCAAATTCACAAAAAAAGACCATATTTACTGGCTTGGCAGAGACTGGAGGAACCCTCAAGACTATGGCCCCCTAACACCCTGTTAACTCAGGACTGAAGCCACATCTGATGTCCACCTTTCAGCCAAAGATTAGACAGGATTATAAAACAAACAATAAAACATGTGAGGAATAAACATGCTTCTTAGTTCAATCAAGTATACGAGACTAAACGGGCAACACCTGCCTAAAAGCAAAGACAAGAAGGCAGGAAAGGACAGGAAATCTAGACAAATGGACATAGGGAACCTGAGGTGGAAAGGAAAGGAGGAGAGTACTGACACATTGTAGGGATGTTAACCAATGTCACAAAACAATCTGTGTATAAATTTTTGAATGAGAAACTAATTTGCTCTGTAAACTTTCACCTAAAACACAATTAAATTAGAAAAAACAATAATGGAGAAAATAAGTTCATGAGCATGAAGGACAATGAATAACAATAAACTGCAGCTGAAATCAGGTGGATCCCTTGCCTTAAGTCCTAAGATATATAGAGAATTCTTACAGGATCATGAAAAGTGAGTCCAATTTGGGGTCCAGCCAGACTCCTAGCAAAGGTACAGACTTATAAATAGAACAGTGCTCTAAAAAGAGGAGCTGCAGCCCTAAACCAAAGTTGTGGAAAGCCCAGCTGGTTGAACACCTAGCTTATCAGTCACAACCACAGGTCTGGATAACATGGTTGGGTCTAGCTTTGCAATTATAGATATAAATATATATACATATACTTGCATACATAGATAGGGTTTATTTATAACATTGCCCTCTTTCTCCTGTCATTAAATGATAAGAATGGTTCAGAGAAATTTCATATTCTCTGGCAAACTTGATTATTCTGTTGTTAAATCATCTTTGTGCTGGAAGCCCTTCCTCAGAATTGTATTTTCCCAGCCTTTCACTGGCCTTCTACAGTACTGTTGTTTTCCCCCCCATCTCTATCTATCCAGAAATCTTCTTTTTTTAACTCCAATCAAGCTGACAAATGTTGTAAATGTTTAACTATGTGCTGGCCATGGGTATCGTATGCTTATTTTGTTAAGCAAAATGGAATTTGTTTAACTCAGTTTAATAAACATCAATACATGCCTACTATGCATTGGATAGAAGTTAGCTGTGGATAAGAATTTAGCCCTAGAAATATTTAAAAAATTTATTTGCATTGCTACTTAAATACTCACTAAGACTTCAGTGTTTTCTGAATTTGTGCAGTTCTATTTCCCCTTATAATAAACTAGTCTTTCATGGTCACACAGAATAATCACAATAATCACAACAGAAGGCAATTTAAACCTTTAAAACTTTTGTTTCTGAAAGACATATTTTGAAAGCTCATAAAAAGTGTGGTATTACAGTATGTTCTTCTCCAGTCTCCAGCCTTTTTAAGTGAAGTGGAATATAAGAGTATGGAAATTGTTCAGAATTATTTATCTTTGTCAACGTTTCATCCTCATCACTACATAGTAAAGAACTGTGGTCAGAAATTTTACCCTCCTTAGAAGCTAATGATTTAGCCCGCTACAACTTTTTAGCAGTTTTGTAGATGCTGGCAGAAGACAAGAAGACATAAGATTCCTGGGTCAGAGACAAAGAAGTTAATTACTCACAGCATAGCAAGCAGCATGAGCATCAGCGTATTTGCTTCACTTCCCTTTGTTCCAACTCCTATGGGGGCAACATGGATGGGTCCTGATGGGTGCCTGCATCCTGAATGGGTTGTTTTATAGAAGTGGAATCTTGAGCTCAAGGAACCTTAATCTTTTTTTTTTATTACTATCAAAACCTTTTTTATTATTATTATTATTTTTATTGTACTTCAGGTGAAGGATTACAGAACAAATAGTTTCTCATGAAACAGTAGTACACATATTGTTTTATGACATTGGTTAACAACCTCACGACTTGTCAACCCTCTCCCTTCTTGACCTTTTTTTTTTTTTTATTGGTGAAAATATACATTGGCAAGGATACACCATTTCAAAAATTTCTACATGCACAGTTCAGTAACATCAACTACGCTCTTCCAATTGTGCTGCTATTCTCACTTTATTTTTTTATTTTTTAATATTTTATTGTACTTCAGGTGAAGGCTTACTGAACAGATAGTTTCTCATGTAACAGTAACACACATGCTGTTTTATGACATTGGT